>NC_080076.1:39243290-39545811 GCF_949987535.1 Balaenoptera acutorostrata
TCTATGCCAATAAAATGGACAATCTGGAAGAAATGAACAAATTCTTAAAAAGGTATAACCTTCCAAGACTAAACCTGGAAGAAATAGAAAATATGAACAGAAATATGAAAAGTAATGAAATTGAAACTGTGATTAAAAACCTTCCAACAAACAAAGGTCTAGGACCAGAGAGCTTCGCAGGTGAATTCTATCAAACATTTAGAGAAGAGCTAATACCTATCCTTCTCAAACTCTTCCAAAATATAACAGAGGGAGGAACACTCCCAAACTCATTCTATGAGGCCACCATCACCCTGATACCAAAACCAGACAAAGGTACTACAAAAAAGAAAATTACAGACCAATATCACTGATGAAAATAGATGCAAAAGTCCTCAACAAAATACTAGCAAACAGAATCCAACAGCACATTAAAAGGATCATACACCATGATCAAATCAGATTTATCCCAGTGATGCAAGGATTCTTCAATATACACAAATCAATCAACATGATACACCATATTAACAAACTGAAGAATAAAAACCATATGATCATCTCAATAGATGCAGAAAACTGTGTGACAAAATTCAAATCCATTTATCATAAAAGCTCTCCAGAAAGTGAGCATTGAGGGAAACTAACTCAACATAATAAAGGCCATATATGACAAACGCACAGCCAACCTCATTCTCAATGGTGAAAAACTGAAAGCATTTCCTCTAAGATCAGGAACAAGACAAGGATGTCCACTCTCACCACTATTTTTCAACTTAGTTTGGAAGCCCTAGCCATGGCAATCAGAGCAGAAAAAGAAATGAAAGGAATACAAACTGGAAAAGAAGAACTAAAACTGTCACTGTTTGCAGATGACATGATACTATACTTAGAAAGTCCTAAAGATGTCACCAGAAAGCTACTAGACCTAATCAGTGAATTTAGTATAGTTGCAGGATATAAAATTAATGCACAGAAATCTCTTGCATTCCTATACACTAATGATGAAAAATCTGAAAGAGAAATTCAGGAAACTATCCCATTCACCATTGCATCAAAAAGAATAAAACACCAAGGAATAAACCTACCTAAGGAAGTAAAAGACCTGCACTTAGAAAACTATAAGACATTGATGAAAGAAATCAAAGATGACACAAACAGATGCAGAGGTATACCATGTTCTTGGATTGGAAGAATTTATATTGTGAAAATGACTATACTTCTCAAAGCAATCTACAGATTCAATGCAATACCTATCAAATTACCAATGGCATTTTTACAGAATTAGAACAAAAAATCTTAAAATTTATATGGAAACCAAGACGCTGAATAGCCAAAACAATCTTGAGGGAAAAAAGTGGAGCTGGAGGAATCAGACTCCCTGACTTCAGACTATAATACAAATCTACAATAATCAATACTGGCAATATGGTACTGGCACAAAAACAGAAATATAGATCAATGGAACAGGATAGAAAGCCCAGAGATAAACCCACACACCTATGGTCAATTAATCTATAACAATGGAAGCAATCATATACAATGGAGAAAAGACAGTCTCTTCAATAAGTGGTGCTGAGGATACTGGACAGCTACATATAAAAGAATGAAATTAGAATGCTCCCTAACACCATACACAAAAGTAAACTCAAAATGGATTAAAGACCTAAATGTATGACAAGACACTATAAAACTCTTAGAGGAAAACATAGGAATAACACTCTTTGACAAAAATCATAGCAAGATCTTTTCTGACACACCTCCTAGAGTAATAGAAATAAAAACAAAAATAAACAAATGGGACTTAATGAAACTTAAAATGTTTTGCACAGCAAAGAAAACTATAAACAAGGCAAAAAGGCAACACTCAGAATGGGAGAAAATATTTGCAAATGAATCAACGGGCAAAGAATTAATCTCCAAAATATACACACAGCTCATGCAGTTCAATATAAAAACAAACAAACAAACAAACAAAAAATCCAAAAATGAAAAGAACTAAATAGACATTTCTCCAAAGAAGACATATAGATGGCCAAGAGACACATGAGAAGATACTCAACATTACTAATAATTAAAGAAATACAAATCAAAACTACAATGAGTTATCACCTTACACCAGTTAGAATGGGCATCTTCAGAAAATTTACAAACAATAAATGCTGGAGATGGTGTGGAGAAAAGAGAACCATCTTGCACTCTTGTTGGGAATGTAAATTGAAACAGCCACTATGGAGAACAATATGGAGGTTCCTTAAAAAACTACAAATTGAATTACCATATGACCCAGCAATCCCATTACTGGGCATATGCCCAGAGAAAACAATAATTCAAAAAGACACATGCACCCCAATGTTCATTGCAGCACTATTTACAATAGTCAGGTCATGGAAGCAACCTAAATGCCCATCAACAGAGGAATGGATAAAGAAGGTGTGGTACATATATACAATGGAATATTACTCAGCCATAGAAAGGAATGAAATTGGGTCATTTGTTGAGACGTGGATGGATGTAGAGACTGTCATTCAGAGTGAAGTAAGTCAGAAAGAGAAAAACAGATAACATATATAAATGCATATATGTGAAATCTAGAAAAATTGTACAGATGAACTGGTTTTCAAGGCAGAAATAGAGACATAGACGTAGAGAACAAATGTATGCATACCAAAGGGGTAAAGCGGGGGGTGGTGTGTGAGGGGTGGGATGAACTGGGATATTGGCATTGACATATATACACTAATATGTATAAAATAGATAACTCTTAAGAACCTGCTGTATAGCACAGGGAACTTTATTTCACTTTGCTATACAGTAGAAGCTAATACGACATTGTAAAACAATTATAGCCCAATAAAAAATAAAAATAAAAAAAAGAAAGCATGGAAATTATTTTAACCTATATCTTAAAAATAGACTACATACTATTTATTGCTTTATTATTTTTATAGTTTATATGATTCAACATAGATTTTTTTATAGGTCAAGGGCCATCAGTACATTGCCATCCTCCTAAAGGAATATATAATAAAAAATCCAAATAACATTATATGTTTCAGAGCCCTCAATTATGTACTCCTATAAGAATACAATCCCAGGGGGAAAAAAAGTAAAAAAAAATATTGGCACTTCCTTTCAAAGTATGATTTTAAGTCTAGCCTGACCTATAAAAAATTTCAGGGGAGCCTATATGACATAAATTGGCCGTAGAATGATGTAATGCTTTGCTCCTTCTTTCCTTCACCTATGAAGAATGATGAATGCTTGCAATTATATTTTGTACAGGACAAAGTTTTTATTTCATAAAATGCCCAGATATCAATGTAACTTGGAATAAATTATTTCCTGTTAATTGAAGTTTTGGAGGCAGTTAAGGGTAACAAAGGGTCTTGGAAACATTGTGTATCCAGAAAGTTCAACCAGAGCAAGAATCAATAGGAGATATACATTAGAGATTTATTACAAGGAATTGGTTTATGTGATTATGGGGACTGGTTAGGCAAACATCAAATCAGTAGAGGAGGGTGTCAGGAAGGGCAGGCTGGACCTCTCAAGCATGAGCTGAAGCTGCAGAAAACTGGCAAAATTTCTCCTTTTTTTTCGGGGAACTTCATTTCTGCACTTAAGGTCCTACAACTGATAGAATCATGCCCACCCAGATTATCTAGGACAATGTCTCCTACTTAAAGTCAGCTGAGGATGAACTTTATCTTCAGATACTTTCACAGCAACATCTAGATTAATGTTTGGTTGTGTAATGGGTCCATAGCCTAGCTAAGTTGATACACGAAACTGATCATGGCACATTATGACCCTAGGGATGGAGAAAACAGGACCTAAATAGAGATAAGAGGGCTGTGAAAAACAAACTTTACTGACATCTCAGCTTTGCCCCAACCTGACCAGATCTGATTTTGAGATTTGGATTGAAATATAGAAGTCATTTCCTTGTGTCTTTTGTCTCCATTCCTAAAGGCACTTTGTCATAATCAAACTGACAACCTGCCTCCTTAGGAGCTTGTGGGAAGAGTTTCTCAGAGATGTGTTTAATCAAAATTGCACTTGGAGAGTCTATCTCTGCTTTATAGTCTTAGGATTTGCTTTGTTTTTAAACTGGAACAGAAGAGAGGATGAATGGCTTGTATATTTGATGATATATAATCACATTATTAATTTATTGCCACATTTGTCAATATATTAGTGCAATATGTTATCATATACATTATTAACTGTTGCTCTTAAATGTTTTA
This sequence comes from Balaenoptera acutorostrata, assembly GCF_949987535.1. Taxonomy (NCBI): domain Eukaryota; kingdom Metazoa; phylum Chordata; class Mammalia; order Artiodactyla; family Balaenopteridae; genus Balaenoptera; species Balaenoptera acutorostrata. The sequence continues at coordinate 39,247,517 of NC_080076.1, forward strand.
TACTGATCTTTTACATTTTTTATTTCGATTGTGATAAATTTGGATCCAAGGGATCTTTTTTCTTTCAGAATAAGAAGGAGTAAAAATATTGCATGAAAAGAACTTAGGAGGATTGAGCCCAGTCTCGCAAACAAAGAATGTCAGTATTTTCCTCCCATAGCTTTTTTACCTGCCCTTCCTTTGCTCAGAGGTTGCAGGTATTAGAATTTAAAATTGGCAGATTGAATGTCTCTACACAGAAGGAACCCAGTAATTCCCCATCTTTGGCAACATCTCTGTAGTTCATCGGCAGAGGCTCCCACATCGTGTGATGGTTGTGGGGTGGCCTTTGATAAACCTGAATTTACAGCGGAGATGGCCTCTTCCAGTGGAGTATCATTTTTAAATGTTATCTCTTGAAGTTGGGATTATGTTCTTAGCTGTAATTATAGAGTGGTACCATCATTCCTGAGCAGAGGTCAAAAATTAAGGCTGATTTGACATGTTCCACTATCTTGTTTAGTGTTTTTTTTCATTTGGGAAGGTTAGAAGAGAAAGGAAATATTATAAAATTGAGATTTCTTTAAGTATGGTGACTTTCATACTTAAAAGATTAGCAAGCAAGTCACAATTTTATATCATGAATTTCTTCTTGTTTGCCTCACAGAATATAAATTGCTTCCAACATTCCTGAGACTATCTAAATTTTACAGAATTACTATATTACTGAAAGGTTTTGTGTTACCAAATTTTCTGCATACATGAAGTCACTTTGCGACTTAAAGAAATTGCCATGTGTCAATTTGTAAAACAATTACACATTAATTTGTTTTTATAAATTATGATTTGCATATATTACTTTCGATTAATATAAGAATCACTAAACTTCTGTGATACTTATAAAAACTGGTCAGTGTAAGGGTTAGAAGATCTAGAAACTTCTTCCACTACATATATAAATGGATGTGGCGTGTCTAAGTCACTCTCCCATTTCTGATCCTCACTAACTTCAGTGTTAAGTTAGTGTGTTGTTTGACCCCTCAGGAAATGAGGCTTAGAGCTGCTAAGTGTTCTTTCTAGATCTCCGTTTGTCTCAGTTGTGAAATAGGGTAGCTGATGGGATAACCTCAAAAGTCCTTTCTAGTTTTTATTTCTTTGGATTATCTCCTCAAAGGTACTTTCCAATTCCATCCTAGCAACAATTCTGTGTCTAAAACTCATATTCATCTCCATATATAATGATCAAGGTGATCAAATATATTTTATTTCTGTCAATTCAGCTTATTCCCCTAACTCTCTCTTTGGAATCTTTTCATGAAAACTGTTTACAGAGAATGCATAGCCAGGGAGCTCTCCCACTATTTCATAGCATAGAAATCCTCCAAAACCAAGCCAATGTGCCAATCCCATAATTGCATTTCCAGTGATGGTTTTTACTACTGTTGGGTATACCGATTAAACAAAGGTTAGAATATAATTCATATTTCACATATATTAGATTTTTTGTTAATACGTAAATCTAGATATATATACATATATTACCATTATTAACTGTGTAAATACTTGCTACTTATAAAATGATGTAACAAAATACGTTCAGAGAGAAAGAGGCAGATTATGCCTAATATATCTATGAAGTGAATTGAATTAGAAGAAATACATCCCTATTGAAAAATCACATGGGTCTTCACTGGACCTGCTGAGGTTAACAGGTATCAGAGGGCCAGTCCACTCTGACCTCTATCACAGTTTTGGTTTTTTTAAAAGTAACTTGAGACAAAAGGGACCTGAATAGAGTTTAATGAAGTTTATAAATGCCTATGCTTTATCAACACATTATTAAAACCTAAATTTCTTTTTATAGGTCGTATGGACTATTTTCCCCAAATTCTGTCTTTTATCAGGATCATCATTAAAGTGTTATGATAGGACAAGACAAATTGTTTTCTTAAGAATCCATCCATTTATAAAATGTGAAAAGTGACATTGATATTTTGCCTGCCTTCTCATCTGTCATTCAGAGCAACACCTATCATCAGTTTATCTCAACCTTTGCTTAATGAGATTTGTTTATATAAAACAAATTTCAAGCTTCAAGGGTTACTGTCATCCTTATAATAAAATTTAATCCTATTGTAAGGATCAACATTCATAACACTGTTTGAGGCATGTCCCATTTGACATGTTTACTTTTATTCCCATTTTACAAATGAAAAAAAAATCTTCTCATGCCAGTTAAATAACTTTCTTAAGTTTGTTAACCAGCAGGGGGTAGAGTTAGATTTCAAATTCTGGCCCAAATGTCTGAAATATCATCAAAGCTCCATGCTCTGAAATTTTCCCTGGGAAATGGGAGGGTTTGAGTCCAGGGCCCACAGTGGAGTCCTCAGTGCATCCACTGGCACTGGCTTGGTTCCTGGCATGTGGTATTGTCAGTTAAGTGCTTTCGAATTGTAGGTGTACTTCTGGGCATTCCTTTCACAACTTTATGGCCTCCAAACATACTGCCCTTTTCCATATGTCTCTCTTTTCTATGTAACTATTCCTTACATAACTCAGTCATCATCAAGTAATGATTCTCTCAAACTTCTCTTAATCATCCTCTTGTCCTTTTCCTGAAACCTTTCTAGTTATGCTACATTTATTTTGAGTACTGTGACCAGAGCTGTGTGTGGGATCCCAGGAGATCCAGGACATCTTCATCTTGACTTCAGGCTTATCTTCTCCCAGCCTCAGCAAATGTGAAGGAAATTTTAACTTTACATTGACACAGATTTCCAAGAGATTTTACTGTTTAGTCAGCAGTCTTGTCATAATGAGCATCAATAATAATTAGCAGAAGAATGACAGAAAAGGAAACTTTAACTAATTGACTATTATTTTATATCACTGACATATTTTGTGTCTCCTTCCCAGAAAACTAAATGTTTATTTCCCCTACTTCATCAGTTGTCATTTTGGTGATGAAAAAGTAATGCAACCTAGCTTACAAGAACAGAGGAATATGGTTCATGTGACTGTGAAGTTTGAGGTAGATCCTTCAGGCATGACTATTTCTAGGGGTTAGAAGGTTGTGTCTGAGTTATTTCTCTCTCTTTCCCACTTTTTCCTTAGTCTCTTTCAGTGTGTTTGCCTCATTCTCTTCAACTTCATATGACACCTTCTGAGCCTCTGACTGGGGCCACAACTGAAAGTTGTTCATCAAAACCCTCTTTTCTCATCCTCTTGGACAGTGTGACATGGCATTTCCTGGTCCCTACTGTAGCTGAGTGTGGTCTGTGATTGAATTCTGGCCTGTGGAATATGAGCAGAGTGTTGGTACCATTTCTGGGTCAAGGCTTGTAAGTGGGTGTGGCCCGTCCACGCCCTTTGCTCTCTTGCCCTCCTTTCTTCTGGAGGAAGATAATACAGAAGCCCTAGGGGGATGGTGATGCCATAAAAGGTAAGGAGGCTTGGTTACTGAATTGTCAATGGGGAAAACTTCATGCTGACTAGCAATACCTGCTTGAACTATTAAGATAGTAAGAAATTATTGTTATTGTGTTCAAATTATTATGCATTTTGGGGTTTCTTTATTATGGCAGCTCACCTGATCCCAGTGAATACTCTGCAACATATGGCAATAAGAAACTCCAGCTGGAAATATTCATAAGGTCCATGATTCATAAAAAAATGAGAGCATCTTTCGGGATAGCTTAGACAGAAATAGCCAAGGTATTTTAAAGATAAACTTGAACAAATGGCATCTCTAAGGTACAAAAAGAGATGTTTTCAGACTCTGACTTCATCAAATTACATTATTTAACATTTAAACCAATAGTGTGGTTCAGGGAACTTCTTCAAATGCAGACTCTTAGGCCATATGTCACAGATTCTGAGTCATCTGGTTTAGGCATGGCCTAGGAATCTGCATTTGGAAATTGTCAAGGGATATTTGGAAGTGTTCCATTGACCAAGGTATGAGAAAAAAAAAAAAAAAAACTAATAATTTTGGCCAAAAAGGCCAGTTCAGGGGCTGCGCCTGGCATTTTGTGTTCATTTTTATTTTCTGTCAAAAGAAATCATTCTTATTAACCAGCAAAAAAAAAAAAAAAAAATCCCTGTAGCTAAACTTAGGCACTAATTTGTAACACTGATTGTTACCTAGAAGACACAACACATATCTTGTCCAAAACAAATGCTAATTGAATTGTACTCATTCAAGAGGGTTTGGTACAAAGGCAGTTCTCAGCCCTGGCTGCTCATAGAAATCACCTGGTGAGATTTGTAAAATGCAGATACCTGAGTTCCACTTGTGAAATAAAATTCATATTTTATAGCAAGATAAGAAAAATTTAAATATAATTTTTTTTTCTCTGCCCTTTGGCCCCCTCTCTCCCCTCTACTGTGCATTGTGTGCATTATGCGTCGACCTAACCTCCCCCATTGGCAGAAATACCTGCTTAACCATAAAGAACAACATTCTTCTAGCATCAACAAGACAACTTCTTAAAAGATAACATTCCTTCTTGATCTTATAAGGGGCCACGATGACGCTTAGATCTGGATTGTGTAAACTGTCAATAATATATAATGTATAGCTCTCTCAAAAAACTTATATAACTGTGCATTGACTTCTAACAGGCAGAACAGTTCTCAGAGCTTTCTGAGATGCTCTTCCCAGGTTATAATCCTCAATTTGGCTTCAATAAAATTTTCCATTTCTTTCTTAGATTAAATTTTCAGTCAACACACTCCAGTTTTTGACTTAATTCAATGGAGGCACAATCTAGGCATCAGATTTTTAAAAGATTCCCATGTGATTCTACTGTGGAGCCATTGTTCAGAGCATCACAAAACATAGTCCTTGGACCAGCAGCTTAAGCATTACCTAGAAATATAACAATATTAAAAATGCAAATTCTCAGACCTCTAGAAACTGCTGAGTTGGAAATGCTTGGGGTAGGGTCCAGCCAATGGAGACTGAATATGAGACATGCCCAAGTTTAAATACCACTGGTCTAGGCAGTGGTTTCCAAATCTAATTGATTATCTGGGGAGACTGCTGAAAATAGAAATTCCTCAGCTTCACTACCACTTCAAGTTTCTAATCCAGAAAGTCTGGAGAAGGCTGAAAATAACCTTTCTTTCTTTCTTTCTTTCTTTCTTTCTTTCTTTCTTTCTTTCTTTCTTTCTTTCTTTCTTTTTCTTTCTTTCTTTCTTTCTTTCTTTCTTTCTTTCTTTCTTTCTTTTCTTTCTTTCTTTCTTCTTTCTTTCCTTCCTTCCTTCCTTCCTTCCTTCCTTCCTTCCTTCCTTCTTTCTTTCTTCCTTCCTTTCTTTCTTTCTTTCTTCCTTCCTTTCTTTCTTTCTTTCTTTCTTTCTTTCTTTCTTTCTTCCTTTCTTTCTTTCTTTCTTTCTTCCTTCCTTTCTTTCTTTCTTTCTTTCTTTCTTTCTTTCTTTCTTTCTTCCTTTCTTTCTTTCTTTCTTTCTTCTCTCTCTCTCTTTCCTTCTCTCTCTCCCTCCCTCCTTCCCTTCCTTCCTTCCTTCCTTCCTTCCTTTCCTTCTTTTGTTTTTTGTCTTGCCAGGTTTGGGAACCACCTTCAAAATATTATCTGAAAATACAAATGACAATTTAGGAAATCTGAATTCTAGACCTGTTGCTGTTCATAACTGATCATGTGACTGTGGATAGGGGATTCTCCCCTGTCCTCTGTACCAAAGCTTCCTCACAGCCACTGCTGACTCCCACCCTTACTGGGAAGCTCTAATGAACATGAATGAAATTTGTAGTTTCAAAGCCACTCTAAATGTGAAATATGTCTTTGAGTGGAAGAGGATGTTTCCTGCTCTCCTTCTGCCTCCTGGGACACTATTACCCACTATCATGTCTCTTTCATTTCTTCTTCTTTAATGAAAAACCTCCTATAGGACACCTTGTGCTCTGCTATCATCTCCATTTCCATAATTATCTTGAACTAAATTTTGCCCTAGGAAACTCTTATTGCAACAATGTCTCTCTGCAGGTTCCTCTCTCCATCTCTCTCTCTCTCCTTTTCTCACCTCTCTTTGCCTCTTTATTTTTTTTTCTAACATCTTAATTGGAGTTTAATTGCTTTACAATGGTGTGTTAGTTTCTGCTTTATAACAAAGTGAATCAGCTATACATATACATATATCCCCATATCTCTTCCCTCTTGCATCTCCTTCCCTCCCACCCTCCTTATCCCACCCCTCTAGGTGGTCACAAAGCACTGAGCTGATGTCCCTGTCCTATGCGGCTGCTTCCCACTAGATATCTATTTTACATTTGGTAGTGCATATATGTCCATGCCACTCTCTCACTTTGTCCCAGCTTACCCTTCCCCCTCCCCGTGTCCTCAAGTCCATTCTCTAGTAGGTCTGCATCTTTTCATGAAGAACCTAGGGGCTGGATGGTTGCTGAACTTTTGGAGACAGACGAGGTCCCCCAGGAGCACTTGGCACCAGCGTCGCGCAGTATCCTAGCATATGGAGTTGAATCTCCAGGCACTGACATTAACACTCCTGCTTCAGGTAACTCATTTAGCTTTGGTGTCATTTTACAATAAATATACCATCCACCGACACAAATTAGACAGCTATTGAGATTAATTTTGAGGCACTATCGGCAACATCTTAAATCAAAAATCATTCTTTATTAGCATGCTTGGCAGTATCGTGTGCCTGCCCTCCCCCCTCCTGATCCCTGCCACAAGAATAAATGAGGCCCCATGGTTGACATAGCGCATCAAGTGTTTTATAATAGTCTAATTGTAGCTAATGGTTTGTGCAGCTAATTAAGGCCCTATGAATTACAGTAATCAGTCAGGCTCATCCTTTAAACCAGATAGTTCTATTCAACCATCCCTTTAGTAAGAAACAAAATATATAACTATATATAACTATAACTACACACACACACATACACACGCACACAGGCTGTAATGATCAGCCAGGTTCATTTGAGCACAAAGAGATTAATAGGACTGATTTTTTCTCTCCCTTATTGCAAAATATTTATTTAAAGAGGGACAAGTTTCCAGCAGCAGCTATAGTCCATGTGGATGGGGCCAAGGTGGAGTCTTCTGTGTGTTTTCTACCTGAAAACTGAGAAGTGAGTTGATACCAAGTGTAGCAGCTCTCCCCAACTCCTCTCATAGTCCATCCAGGTTGCAGCCCAGATTTAGCTTTTGGTGTTTATGTTGTGGGACTCTAGATGCCTCAGAGAAATGGTGACAAAGAAGCCATCTGAATGGTATGGTTGAAATTCAAAATGGACCAAACTCCATTTGTCAACCAGCTGATAACAATGCCATCAACATGATTAGTTTCCTTTGGTAGCAGTGACCAAAGACACAGAGGAAGAAGTTACTGAACATTTCTAGAAGACCATTCCTCTTACAGATTTGTAAGAAGAATGGGATGATTTTCTTTTGCAGTGGGTTTGATTTGAGGAGCATACTCTAAATAGAAGATCTATTAGAATACAAGAGAGCTCATCAAAGGCCTGAAGCATATTTAATTTCTTGGTTTATTTGAAACTTGACTGGACATAGCAGGAAAGAACTTTTGAAGCAATTCTGCAAGTCCTCTGGGGAACAGAGAAAGGGACGAGTAGGCCTTCTCTAATGCTTGTATCTATGATTCTTTGAGAAGGAGAAACATTCTATAGAAATGTCATCAGTAAGACCTCTGTTGGAACAACATTTGTCCTGGACCCCTAGGGTCCCACTGTCAATGAAAAGTGGGAAAAGAAACAGGGATTTTCATGAAGGTCATATGGTTTCATTATTTCCAGCTCACAATCTCACAGAACTGGGTAGAACCTTGAAAGTTCAACCAGTTTTTCATTTTTTTTTTAAGCAAGATTAAATTTAACTGCTCCAAAGAGATGATTGGAGAAGCAGTTCTACTGTGTAAAATGTATTCCTGTAGCACAAGTTTACTGCAGATTCTCACTCCCACCAACTATTTCTTTCTATCTGGTCAACATTTTCTTACTGTAATAAATGACCATTTCTTTATGATTTTAAAGGAAGTGAGTTGATATCCTTTATGAATTCTTGCCACTCCCTCTCATTTTTCAGGTCAAATTATTCTTGTTTTATTAAATTCCCCTGTAGATCTTCTTAGCTTGTCATTGTAAAATAGTGGAAAGCTCATTTGTCAAGAAAAAAAAAATGTGCTACTTGCCTTATAATTAGAGTTTTTGGTATTTGATTGTTGGTTATTCATTATATCCCCTCAAGATTTACATGTATAGGTGGCCACTTAATCTGAATCTTATTTCTAAAGGATTCAACTGTTAGGTATAGATGTTTCCTTATTTCTGAAATGTTGATTATCAAACTAAAATGCTTACATTTATTCCTAGCTGCTAAAAAATAAATCAGTGCACCTTGCTCATAAAATTTTATTTATCAATTTACTTACTTCCTTATTTCCTTACTCACTTATACTTTTGTAAGGCTATCGATGTATTTTTCATGGTCATCCATGATGGTATTAAAAGTTTTCTTTTTACCTACTAAATACACCTTGTGAAGCATTAGCTGCATGTTGACATTTGATTACACATACTTCAAGGTTTTTTATGAAGTTTTTTTTTTCATAAAAAAATGATCAGATGTTGGAAGAAATCAGATTGATGGAGAAGAAGAATGTGATTTGTCCAGCTCTCATCACTACCTCATTTTCCCTCCTCCTTATGTTCTTTTCACATCTTTTTTCCTCTACAATGATCCTTGTACTCTTTGTGGGGCTTAAAACTCAGCTTGTGTTGACCCAGATAATTTTGAAATATATGCTTCTAGTGCAGGTCAAAAGATGCCTGTCCATGTTTGGGAAGTTTGTAGTGCAGAGTCGGTGTTTTATTTGTACTGCACCAGAATGAGAGTTGATGACAACTCCCCCTCACCTGCTGTTTGTCCCCTTCTACAGGTCAGCATCTACAGCCCTTTCCATATATGAAAAAATGATGTTACTAGTCATTCTGGGAACAACTCATATTGCTACTGCATTCTGTTGGCTTTAGGTGGAATAGGGAAGTACACACTCCATGTCCACCACACTTCACACCCTAAGTTTCAAGTATCTCAAAAGAAAAGATTATGATGTGCAATTCCATTCACCCACCACAGTGCTCACTCAACCCCATAGACCTATAGAGTACAAAATACCCCTTTGATGTCTGAAGGAAAGTCAGCTCTATCTAAAATGGTTTATCATGTTTGTGTGGCTGGAACTCTTGGGTATTTTCCTTGGCTAGACCTTCACCTATCTGAAAGTGCAGATCTGGGTCAGTTGAGACCTGAAGGTCTCATGATTTTCTGACTCCACAAAGCTATTTAATGAGGGCAACAGAGCTACAGTTGCTCATAAACTATTGACTGCAGAGTCCGGTCAGCTGCTTTTGGTTTACTTAATGGTATTCTTCTTGTTTTGTTTGATCCCCCTCCAGAAAGTGGACATTGTGTTAATTGTATTTATAAATACTGTACGTACCAGTTGCAGAACCACAGGGCTCATTTAAAAAGGAAGATTAAACGCATAAATTATTGTAATAAATTAAGCTGCCAACTTCCTTTCCTCTCAGTACCCAGAGTATCTAAAAGAACCCCAATCCAAATCCAGGGGAGATATGGAGAAGAATGGGCCACCAGAAATACCAACATTTCATGAGAATATTTCAGAAAATCATCTGGCCTGTGGATACATCTTCAAGATGACACAAGGCCTGTCTATAATAGAGAAAACCTAGAATTTCCCTGCATGTATTCTACACTTTGTCAGTCTCTTCCTACTATCTCCATTCAATCACTTGTCATGTTTGTTATAATTCCTCTTCGTTTCCAAAATATATGGTTTGGAGATATTCATGTAGTCCATAAGTTAGTAAATATTTTTACAGAAAAGGCAATACAATCTAGAGGAAGGCACTGTTGTTATGTCACATGGTTACTATGACCACACACCCTCAACCATATAGTGGAGCACATGAAATTATACATATTTAAGGAGGTAAAAGAACAAGTCATTTGAAACATACTTCTCTTAAAAAAATTAAATGTACAAATAACAAGCACCTCAACTCATGTATGTAACCTTGTGTAAAAGAGAGGCTGTCATGCAACTAATAAAAATAATATAATAACCCTAGTAGCTACCGCTTAGATGGCATTGACTGGATGCCATCTTCTCTTCTAAGTTTTATACATGTAGTTTTAGGCATGTAGCTGTATGTTGGGAACAGCTAATAAAGTAGGTACTACTTTTATTCCTGCTTCACAGATGAGAACTCTGAGGCACAGAAGGGTGAGGGAGATGCTCCAAGTTGTTCAGAATTTAAGTTCAAACACTCTTGCTCCCATATGTTGTGCTCTCAACCATAGCTGCATTGAATTCTGTACGGGAGGTGGCTGAGTTTTAACGAGAGAATCAATCAATCAAACTCTCCCTTATGTAATTAAAGAAGCAAATTTTTGTTGGCTGGGCTTGGGGAAACAAAACAGACTCAGGGCTTGTCCACAAAGGAGTATATGATATACCAGGGACTTAGGTACTTCATACATAGTCACTTGCCTGGTTATTTAATTCAAAATGTGAAAAATCTATGCAGAAAAGCATCAGGAATAAAATTAAGTTTTAGAGAACAAAACATTTCAGAAGGGGTAGTTGCTTATAGTCCACTATTTTCAAGCGAAAATAAACCAAATTATGAAGATAGTAAAGTCATAAAGGAAAGGAAGCTGATCTATTTTGTCTCATTCTGTATCCCAAATCCATACCTCATGATTATCACAGGATAAGCACTCACAAAACATCTAGTGATTGAGGAATCCTATGGAAAAACCAAAGACAAGCAATCTAAAAAAGCAGACCAACAGTACCAATGGTTTTCTCTCTCTTCCTCACTGTCAGAGTATGGCTTTACATAAGGACCAGAAAGTCTCTGTTCCATCCCAGTCTTATTAGCATCTGTGATACCTGTAGTTCCAGGCTGATCCAGATACGTGCCTTTGGCCTCTTTTGAGCCATTGTTTGTATTATCAGTGGGCACCCCACTCAAAATCATCCCCCAAGCAACCCTTGTACAGCTGCCATGTTCTGACTGAGAAATTCCATTATTGCCAGAGGCTGAAAGGGAAATGCCATATTCCAACACTTGCTTGGTGATTTAGGCCAGGTATAACATTCCAACAAGACATGATCCTTATTTGCTTGTCCTACATCATTGTGTTCAATAGCTCAGAGCTGGCAGAAAGTTCCTGTGTGACCTTATCAGCGGTGTCCACTGTGGCTGCTGGAGCACTGAGGACAGGACAGGCCATGAGCTGTGGAGATGCTGTCTCCTTTTTTGTGTTCCCTGCTGTCTATCATATTACCCCGTGACTTTGTAGGAACGAGTGCAAGAATTCCTTCCATCATGGTAGATGCTTATTGGCTGGCACACAAGCCTCAGATACTGGAGAAGGAAAAAAGTTTTCTAGACTTGCTAAGTCAACTTTCTTTAGAGGAAAATTTACAACACTGTTGGCAAGTTTCCTTACCTGCAGAACCTCTCTCTCTCTCTCTTCCCTTCCTTTTCCTTCCCTTCTCTTCCCTTCCCTTTCTTCCTTCCACCTTCCCTCCTTCTTTTTCTCTTTCCTTCCTTTTCTCCTTTTTTTTTCTTTTCCCTTTCAAGGACTGTGATTCTTTATTTGATTTTTCTGATATGGGCTTTCTGGAGTTTGGGGCCTTAATTTTAGTTGATCATTGCATGACCTGGCTTTGTAAATACATTGGACAAACTACTCAATCTTCCAGTGGGATTTTAAATTTCCTTACTATATCAAACTGCCTCACCTTTCATCCCCTGGGTTCTAATGAGTAACATTTCACTTTAATGATGTATGTGCATTGCCTAGATTTAGGGCTATTTTGTCTTTTTATTTCTATTTAAATAATTTGGCTCAAAATACGCTTCTTAACACAAACTATTTACTTTAGTCAAACTAGTGTTCTAAATGTCTACTTCTAAGATTTGTGAGCTCTGTTCCTTGTAGAAATGCCCCTAATCTCTTCTCTTTCTATCTGACCACAATCAGTTCTGTTAGAAGCATTGGGCACAGGCAAGACTGGAAAATCAGTATCCTCCCTTGTTCCCATCGTTTTGTCTATCTGTGGTGTCCCATCTTCTTTGGGTGCTTAGTGCCAGTATACTCTTCCCACTTACCATCTCTTCTACTATGAAGACAAGATCTAATATCAGTAATTGAACTTCATTGTCAATGTAAGTTAATGTTTTCCTACTCCCAGGGGTATCCTCAGGATAACGAGAGATCCTTTTTTTTTTTTTTTTTTTAACTTTTATTGGAGTATAGCTGATTTACAATGTTGTGTTAGTTTCAGGTGTACAGCAAAGTACAGATACTAGTGTGTATCTGTTAATACCCATCTTCTAATTTATCACTTCCCCCCCCCCACCATGTTTCCTCTTTGGTAACCATAGGTTTGATTTCAAGATCTGTGAGTCTATTTCTATTTTGTAAATAAGTTCATTTGTATCATTTTTAATTAGATTCCACGTGTAAGCCATATCATATGATATTTGTCTTTCACTGTCTAATTTACTTCACTTAGTATGATAATCTCTACGTCCATCCATGTTGCTGTAAATGGCATTATTTCGTTCCTTTTTATGGCTGAGTAATATTCCATTGTATATATGTACCACATCTTCTTTATCCATTCCTCTGCCAATGGATATTTAAGTTGCTTCCATGTCTTGGCTACTGTAAATAGTGCTGCAATGAACATCAGGGTGCATGTATCTTTTTTAATTGTGATTTTCTCTGGATATATGTCCAGAAGTGGGATTGCTGAATCATATGGTAGCTCTATATTTAGTTTTTTAAGGAATCTCCATACTGTTCTCCATAATGGTTGTACCAGAGAGACTTTTTTTATAGGTTAAAAAAAAAAAAAAAAAGAAACCTGGACAAGAGGAGAGGTTATAGCAATTCAATGGAGCATCAACTATGTGTCTAAAAATGGGCCATAAGCTTTACATAGGCTAACTCGTTTATTTGTACAGCATGTCTTTCTATACGCTTATCCTTTTTTGTTCTTTGTTTAAAGTTTCAGAGCAGATCCAGTGTTGGAACCCAGTTACATAGGCCCATATACCTTTGAAATCTCATCATGGAGTGCAGTGTTCAATGTCAGGGCAATAGTCTCTTCTATTCCAGTTGAAATTCAAGCTCCACCTAGTTTTCTGGAACCTTCTCTATTACATGGTTTCCTTCTTCCTTGGAATTCCCATCACAATGAGAATCTGTACCGCAAAAATTATAATTTCACTGTATATTGCCACTATGTTATAGTAATGGTTTTATTTGTATTTATCAACTTTATAACAGCTATAGAGTTGATCTGTCTAACAGCTCTCTACCTTATAAGCCTTACATTAAAGCAGCTACTTTATTATATCTTGTTATTGTCTAACTACCTCATTTTTCAATGGTATCTCCTAGAACTGTGCGGTGCAGAGATGGCTCTGTCTATTGCCAATCTTCCCTGGTGATGGTCAAAGTTTAGTTGTTTTAAGCCTAGTTCTTGTGAGAGGAAAACAGAGAAGTAGAAATCTAGAGGTCTCTCCTCACCTATTGGCATCACCACATTCTGCCTTTGGTTCTGCCAGCTCTGGCACTGTCTCACTGACATCCTGACTCAAAATAGTTCTCACATAGGATCATTTGGGTTACTCATAGCAGAAAAGCATAGATGAACAGAGAAACAGTATTGAGATTATCATAAAACTCTTTCACCTTGTTGGAAGATGAATGTTGACATGTGTCTTGTCTGTTTATATTTTAGAGGCCCCAGGTGATATTGTTGACCAACCACAATTCTCCTTCCTCCTGATCCTTTCTCATCATTTACTAAAAGCAGCCACTTTTGATTATTCATGGTTGAGGTACTCTCGCTAGTTGTAAATATGTTCTCTGAAGAGAGTTCTGGACACAAAAGGCACGGTATATAAAGAATTATAATATCTCCATTACCAGTTGGGTCATTACCATCAGGGAGCATATACAGGTAGATAGGGAACCAAAGCTGGGGCTATAGGAGTAGTACCTAGAAGTGTCCAGTATTATGATGAGTGCAGGGAACAAAAATAAGAAGTCATTATTTCTATACATGGAAGGTCATCGTCTAAGGGAATGTCAGACACATAAAGAGGTCATTTAAATATAACACAGAAAGTTCTATGACAAGGTGTGCAGAAATTATAGAAGAATGGAGAAGTAGACCTAACTTGGTTTGGAGGAAATAATCTCAGGAAAAATTTTTTTTAGATTAAATCCTGAATGTGATTAAGGGGATAAAGAGTATGATTCAAAAGACAAGGGTGTTGAGAAGGACATTCCTGACAGAGTTCCAGACAATATAGGCAAAAGTAGAGAGGTGTGTTTAGGGCACAATAAGCAGCTTGCTATTATTAGATCTGGGATGGTACAGCCTTAATGGAGGAGCAATTAGCTGGATCTCGTCACTGACTGCATATCTGGAGAAGAAATGGAGCTCAATTTAGGGTGCAAGATAGAAGAAGTTTAGACCAAAGCAAAAGCCCAATCTTATGAACTGAGCCAGAACAAAACAATGGCTTATTGGAGATTTGAGAGTTGTCATTTCAAGTTCTCAGAGGACAAGTCCCAGAACTGATTGGCAGAAAAGCAGATTTGAAAAAAAAATATAAGCGATCAGTAGTCAAAACTAGAGCAAGGGAACTTAACTAAATCCTACTGGAGGATTTCCTGATTCAGTTAAGTTTGAATCAGTGATTTGAAATGGCTCTGAGCCCTTACGTGGTGAGTATTAGTTGTTAGAAGCTGGGGAATGTGTTGATTTGGAAATGGCACTGCTCATTCCTCTGGGATCTTTAGAGGAGCCTAGGAAATATGAGGAACTCATTTTCCCCAGCATAACTATTTGCAGTGTAGATTTGTTTCTGTATACATAAACACAAAAGTGATTGCAGGAACTGGCTATCAGTTGATAACATCTTTAGTCTCAGATCCATGGATATTATTTGGTGCTTCAGATGGTTATGAAACTCTTAAAAATATATTCAAATTGTCTGCATGTATCTAGGTAAAAGATCCATAAGATCTTACCAGAAGATCCATAAGATACAAGGAGATCTTATCAGTTCTTTAAAGAAGTTCATGATCCCAAACTTTTTATATCCACTGGTGTAGACACAGGACGTCATACTTGCTTGCCAGAGACCATACCTACTACTTCTTATGAGACACAATAGAGTTTGTGTCAAGTGAAGATATAGGTATTAGTATCAAATGAAGTGTCTGTGATCACAACGTTTTTTTCTGGCCATTGTGCTTTTCTGTAATAGATCAGAGTACGGTGGAAGCAGGGTAGACTCAAACCCCATCTTTACAGCTTCTAGAATACCTCAAAGAATCCTTCTTGAGTAAGTACTTGCTATGTATACTCTACTGCTGTTTTGTCTGAAGATTTCTCTCAACTTGTAAAATTGACTTCAGGATTCATAGTTCAGTTAATTGGGAAGAGGCCTATGCCATATAGTTATAACTTAGGCTTAATGGCCCAAACCCAATACAAACTCAAACATTTTGTGCTCTGGGAACCAGATTGCCTTATCTGAAGTTCTGTTCAAGATACTATAGGACAAAGATGCTTCTGTGCTTCCATTTAAAATTTTGCCTGGATTATCTGGGCTCAATATTGTCTCATGGCCCTCTCATATTCAAATATCCACTTTGCCAGAAATGCCCTTAGCACAGTGGGTTGCAAAAATCACCTAGCTGAATGTATAACTTCTGGAATAATCAGAGGAATGTTGTCTCTCCCTCAGAGCTCTCCATACAGAGAAGGATTCTGGAATTAGAGATGTTGTCCTCAAGTTGTTATTTATGGTCGGTTTCCTATTTTCTATGTCATTTCTGGGAATATTTGGTATTCTATTTTAGGAAAGGCTGTTTCTCCACCGTATTGTAGAGAGCTAAGCTCTTTCACAATTCATAGTCAAGGTAAAAATCAGTAAAAGGTATAGTCTTGTTTTTCATATGAGAGGCTATAAGGAAGCTCTCTGAGTAACAAAATATCTTTGAGAAACATTGGATGACCCAGAATTAATCAGATTTCATTTATCAGTTTCTAAGGTCATGAGCCTTACCAGGTAACAGGTATAAGAAGAGAGTTTAGAAGCAGAGACTGTCAAATCTGAAACTGTTACTGCATCTCTGATCAAGTCAGAGAAAAAGTGGGCCCTTCCTAATGATCCTGGATATACCTCCTTGAGATTCATTTAAATGCAATTACAAAGTATTGCCTTCCTATTAGCAGGGGACATATTCACAAATAACCTTATTATTATCATTTAAGGCAACAGAGAAAGACTCCATGGATGGAATAGAAACTTTTAGTGCTCACTCATATTTTGTCTTCTTTTCTTCCAAACATATGACAGGGTTCATTTCTGCAACCACTCCACCTTATTATTTGGTGAAACCACGTGGCTAGCTCTGGTCAGTGGGCTGTGATTGAAACTGATTGTTGATATAGAAGTGTCATTTCAATAAGTTCTTCTCTGGACTCTGAGCCATCACAAGGACAGTGCCCTGTGATCTAGACTCACAGCAGATTTCTTATGAGTGAGAAATAAATTGTTGTGTTTAGCCATTTAAATTTTTTGTCTGAAGTACAAGCCTGTCCTGACTTAAACAACAGAAGAGGTATTGTGAGGTGTTGTTTGCAAAAGAATTTTGATAGTGGATAGAATTAGAAAAAAAAAATTAAAGCATAGGCAAAATCATAAAAGTGGAAAAGTATAGTTTTCATTGGAGAGAAAATGAACAATTAAATTTGAAAGGAATATAGAGAGAAGCAGATAACAAGACAGAGGCATAGGCTAGAAAGTTAGCACTGGATTGATGCTTAATCCTGTTGGCAATAGATAATTATCTATTGTAGTGAGGTACATATTAAGAAGAAAAATTAAAGTGAGAAGATACTGGAAGAAAAAATTACTATTTTTAAAATACTGATAAGAATAATAGCATCTACAGATAGGGAAATAGCATCTATTACAGATAGGGGGAAAGCAAAGTAGGAAGTATATTTAAAGAAAGAATATTGAAGAGAAAAGCAGTCTACTTGACTTCACAATAGACAGATTGTTGGAGTGAGGGCAGAGGGTGTCTCAAAAAGCCAGGGTGAAGGCTGTTACAGCACATGGTGAATTAAACAGGTTTTGTGTGCCCATCTACACACCTAACGTCTTGTCTATGGGATACTCTCCTCTGGGTTCTAAGCAAATAACTGATTTTGGAGTAAAACCTATTCCTAAAATAAAGCTGTCCTCTCTGAAGAAGATGGACCTGATATGTTCCTAAGCCCTCACTTTATCTCAGCTTCTCCTTACAATATTGATCCATATTATCTTTGGGATAATCTCAGCATAGCTTGTATCAACTCATGTAATTCACAGCAGCTTGTCAGGCTAACACACATACCTGGAGAGTTGACATCTGGTTTCCATACACATTTTTTTCCAGGTTATTATGTGAATGGGGTAAACATGCAGATCTTCTCTAATTCACAAAAGCAAATGGAACAAACGAGAAGGAGACTGCTAGAAAATGAAAAGTTCTTCCAGAGCCATGACATGACTACAGTTTAAAACAATGTAAGAGGCAGAAGGAAATAATGGTTAAGAATATAGGCATCTCTGAATTTGAATCCCTGATCTGTTACTACAAGCCTCTATATGCCTCGATTTTCATCTTGGAAAAAACAATCCACCTTGTAGGGGATGTAATTAAATGGGATGTTGCTTGCAAAGTCTCTGGCACAGTATATTTTCAAAATAACCAGCAGCGTAATTCTGTTATATGTAAGTCAGGACATTCACCTGCTCAAAACACCGACATTTGCCTGACAATGTCCTCTGAGTCAAAGTGACCTGGGCCTCTGGTACCCCTTGGACCTCACTCAGACTATTGACCACTTTTATTCCCATGTGCTGAGTCACAGCAGGCCTCCTCACTTGCTCTTCTCTTGGCCAGCATTGTCCTCTCCTGAGGTTCCTTGCAATACATTGCCCAAATGTCACTTACGCAGCGAAGCCCTCCCTCCCCATCCTGGCTAAACCAACCTTTCTTAATACCCTCCACACCTCCTCTCTATTATTTTCCTCTTCAGCACTTTTCACATTGTTAATACACATCTAATTTTCTTATTTATTTTGTTTTGCATCTTCCCTTGATGGGCTATAAGCACTAGGAAGGCAGAGGTGTTCATCTGCATTGTCAATTGATGTGAAGAGTGCCTAGCACACTCTAGACACTTTATACTATTTTTTGAATGAATGAATTTCCAATACCATTATAACAGAAAGATCATGCAACAAGGGGCATGTGCTATTTCCTATCCAATGTTCTGTTCTATTGACCTTAGATCACGTACACTTGTCCCCTACCCTAGTCTCTGACTCACCACCCATCACCTGGGCATGAATTTTATGGACAACAGTGCTTGTTCCTGAAGTACATAAGCAGGTAAAATAATAAAACAAACATGCACCTCAGGACTCAAATTAGGTGAAGAGAAATAATGGTTGAAGAAGACAAGGCAGAAAAGTGCCAGAATGGAGATAGAAATTGAATGAAATTCTAATACTTTCAGTTCCTTCTGATCTTTTCCACTTAGAGTTTTCTCAGTGCCAAAGTTGTCATCAGATAATAATAAAAACCAATTCTTACCTAGCTCTTACCATATGTCAAACATTTATCTCACTTTACATGCGTTAACATTAGTCTTGGCAATAACCCATGAGGAAGTTACGATTATTATCGTCATTTTACAGATGAGGAAACAGGGAAGGTGAGCACCTAGCCCAAGGTTACATAACTAGTAATTGGTGGAGTTGGACTGCAATCCCAGGCAGCCTCACTGTACAGACTGTGGTTTTAATTACATTGCACTAGGCATATAATAAAATAATATTTTCAAATGTGAGTCAGATGAGGCACAATTTAGCATTTCTTAGCATTTTAATATTTTGCCCTTCCTTCTGCTTTCATCATGGGTAAATGAGACAGTTTGAAATGAAAATGATATGAAAAAAAAATGACTAGAAAGTGAGACAGAGCTATGAGATAGGACAAGCCCTGGTTTAGGGGTTTGGGGACTTGATTTCTTGGGGATATCACTAAGGAGCTGCATGACCTTGGTTTAATATGTCAGCATCTTTAGGCTTAGTTTTCTCATTGTATGACTCTTATGGTCTCCTTTAGAATACAATCTGGGATTCCATCACCCCACCAGAAAAGCTCTGTTTGTTTGGCAGCCAGCAGCATTAATTTGAGGGCAATAGGGAATTTGGTTAAAGGATGGAGTAATCCATATTTTACTTTAAATTCAGATCAACCTCGTTGGGGGAATTTAAGAATTGGATATATATGGGAACAAACATGATCAAACATAATGGCTTTGGAATTATATCTTATTGGAGAAGTGTCAGGAGACTAGGAACAGCCAGAACAAAGACAGTGAGGAAATGAACCCTGTGCTGACTCCATGTCAACTGGAGATATCCAATCATTTTCAGAAAAAAAAAATGTTCCCAATGCATAATAATTTTACTGAGCTCTGACTTCACCCTCTCCTCCCCTCCATTACAGCTCCCACTGGCTCAAGAAACACCTTTAAGTACAATGAGACTTCAAGTCACTCTCATAACAAACAAAACAAAACAAACAAACAAAACAAAAAGACAAAAAACAAAATGCAATTCCTGATGGATATTTTAAGAGTCAAGGTAAAGTCAAACGTAGTGAAAGAAGGGGTCTTCTCATTACAACATTTGTCACCAGCTGGAGAGAAAGCAGGGCTGGGGCTGCTGATAGCTGTGCTTGCTGGTGAGGCACTAGCTGTCTGTGCTCAGATTGACTGTACTTTGGAAAAATTTGAGAACAGGACTTGAAGGGGCAGCAAAGGGGCAGCTCAGTGTCTGAGCAGCTTTTCAGTGAGCCTGAGTAGGAGGGCGGTGGGTGCTATTGGTGGGAGAAGGAAAGATACTCAGAGGATGTCCTGGGGGCAGGCATTGGAAGAGAGCCATGGGCTTAGCTAAGGATGAAAAGCACAACAGCAAACTAAAGCCTGTCACTCTGAGCACATCATATAGTCTCAAGGCTTTCAGCCATGCCCTTCCAGAACATTCTCTTTTGATTGAGACTGCAGGTCCAGACACAAGAGAATATAGAGAAAAATAATATTGTGATTTTCTCATATGTTTTTAAAGGTTTATGGAGCTATGACCAAGGTGTATGAGACTGTAATTTCTGTACTCAAATAGAAATGAATGTAAATGAACCAATCATTAATACTCAGAAATAATTATACAATATTAATAAATGACTCCATTATATAAGAAGATGCTGGCTCTGTTTCCTCACCCATCAAATATGAGAAGATGGATTAGGCAGAGTAAACTGAAACATCAGCCAGGATGTTTGTGTTTTCCCAAAAGTCCTTGTGTCATGTCTTGGACTTAAGGTACTTCAGCTATGGTACCTGACCAGGTGCCTGTGCCCTCTCTTCCAGAATTTATCCTAGTGGCAGCTCATTTCTTACCCTACATCACCCTTCATGAGATGTGTGTGGGACTCACAGATAAAGTTACTGAATCCATTCATTAGACAATATTGTAGAATTAAAATCCAGAACCTACTAGAAAGGAGGAGTCTCTCATTATAGGCTGAGAGTAAACACTACAAGACCATGCCTGAGCATTGTTTACTGCTCTATCTCATGAGCCTCAAACAAGTGATTATTCAGTAATTGATTATTTGTTCAATGAATGAATCAGAGAATAGTTATCTTACCTATCAAACTCCTCCCTCTTAAAAAAAAATGATGCAGAGATCTTCTTCTAGCAGTGTTGCATGTCTCTTCTATTAGAGTTGAATGTTGTTATTCCTGTTCTCATTTCTATCTGCCTTCCCCTGTTTCTGGCTCCCTTTTTCCCACTAACTAACCCTCTGCCTTCCACCACCTCACTTCTTTTGGCTGGTGAGATAGTGGAGGGAAAAAGGAAAAAAAAAAAAAAAAAAAAAAAAAAAAAACCTCATCCCTAAAACATACGTATTTTATTATTATTCAAGCTAAGTTTACGTGGAATAAGCTCAGAGAAATAAGGAAGCCATTATTAAGAAGATGAGAAATTATGTGTGATTTTTTTTCTTCCTGTTATTTCCACATGGTTATTGGCACCTCCATTTTATAGTGTTTTTAAGATTATTGTAGTGGCAACCTGCTCACAAAAATACAGATTTGCTTTCCATCATCACAACATGGACCTCACCATGTGAAGATGAAATTTGTACTTTAAAATACATATTAAATTCCAGTCCAGCCTGCAAAGCTGTTTCCCAGCTTTTCTCCATCCGACCACATACAGATCCTCACTGCTTGAAGCAAACATGATGTATGGAAATCAGAATTCTCTTAAACTCCAAGGTGATTTTTTCCTTTACAAGAGTATTAACCAAAATGTTCCTAAGAAATAGCTAGTTCCTCCACTGCATTTAAATGATAATATACAAAAATTCAGTCCACAAAGCAAGTTGAGAGTGCAATTATGAGTTTCAATGACAAGGAAAATAACTTACATGTAAATAATGATTTCTATTTTTCAAAGTCTTGTAATCAATCATTATTACCCAATTAAAGAAATGATTGCATTCTAAAGATAAAATAAGGTGCTAAGGGTAGGGATTCAAAGATAAAAGACATAGGCTGTGATTTCTAGAAGCTTATGTTCTCATTACAGAGAGAGCTAGGTAAATATTTAGAACACAGTGTGATATGTCCCCTGTTAAAAATAAGACAACAGGTCCAAAATGAAGTCACTTCACCAAACCAAAACTCAAGTATGGTTTTGGCTCTCCCACAAATGGAATCTTAAACCAGTCATTCAGGAATCACCTGGTCAGCGCTAGCTAGGAAATCTGCCTGATAGTCCCCTGCCATACCACCCCACCCCCAAAAAAAAGTAACTTTGCAATAACCAACCCACTTTCTTGCCTACTCTAACTTCTTTGTTCCCTCTCCCTTCTGTTTCTAAAAGTCTTTCATTTTGGTCTTTGGAGCTCCTTTCTATCTGCTGGTTTAGAGGCTGGCTGACTAAAATCTATTTTTGCTCAAATAAACTCAAAATTTTAATGTGCCTCAGTTTGACTTTTGACAGTTCTGGGGTCAGAAGAGGGAACCAAAGGAGACCCCCAATGGCCCCCAGGAGCAACAAGCAACCAGACTTGGATGCCTGTGGAGCCCCTTAGCTCCTGCTTTCTCGCTGCTTCTGGAGGTGGTGGGTAAGGCTCTCTCGGATTCTAGACACACAATTTTTGTGTTATGAGACTTTATTTGAGCATTTCTTTTTCTGGACAGAGTCTGAAAACCAGCTGAAGTCATACTGGGTCTGACTTAGAACGTGGACACTGGTCGGACTGGTTCCAGGGACAGACTGGGTCTGATTTAGAAACTGAACTCAGTCTGGGTTTGGACTGGAACCAACTTAGAAAGTGGACTGAGTCTGGGGTGGGGATGGGTCTGACATAAACTGGGTCCATTATAAGGCCTCAGGCGAATACAATTTTGTTTTAAGGCTGAATAATAAGGCTAAAGTTACTGAAGATAATCTCGAATTACAGTGGCCACAGTGGAGAACTTTTAACCTAAATATGCTTATCCATTTATGAGGTACTCTAGAGACAAAGGAGTCTCAGCCAAACACTCACTCTAAAGGGTAGACAGAAAAGTATTTTTCTCCTGTATAGTTTCTGGCAACCAGGATAAGACCTGTTGGGTTACCCCACTCACCCCAGAGACTGCAGAGAGTATCCTGATAAAACTGGCAGAAGCTGGCAAATGGAAAGGATTCTTTCTGAAGTCAACACTCCCAGATTTCTATCTGCGGTGTCTGGTTGAGAAAGGAAAATAAAATCTATTGTTGGTCTTCCTTTACAAGTTCAGATTGATGGGAGAAAATATTTGTAAGAATTGTATCTTTGATTTGTAACTCATGAACTTATGTTTGGGTACCCACTGGTTATCAGTCCTTGAGATACCATCCTACCTACTTCTTTTTTGTCTCGTTTATTTTTTTTTTTAACATCTTTATTGGAGTATAATTGCACTACAGTGGTGTGTTAGTTTCTGCTTTTTAACAAAGTGAATCAGCCATACATATACATATATCCTCATATCTCCTCCCTCTTGCATCTCCCTCCCACCCTCCATATCCCACCCCTCTAGGTGGTCACAAAGCACCGAGCTGAACTCCTTGTTCTCTGTGGCTACTTCCCAGTAGGTATTGATTTTACATTTGGTAGTGGATATAAGAACCTGACCGTCTCTCACTTCGTCCCAGCTTACCCTTCCCCCTGCCATGGCCTCAAGTCCATTCTCTATGTCTGCATCTTAATTCCTGTCCTGCACCTAGGCTCTTCAGAAACATTTCATTTTCTTTTTCTTTTTTTTTTTCTAGATTCCATATATGTGTGTTAGTATACAGTATTTGTTTTTCTCTTTCTAACATACTTCACTCTGTATGACAGACTCTAGGTCCATCCACCTCACCACAAATAACTCAATTTCGTTTCTTTTTATGGCTGAGTAAGATTCCATTGTATATATGTGCCACATCTTCTTTATCCATTCATCTGTGCATGGACACTTAGGTGGCTTCCATGTCCTGGCTATTGTAAATAGAGCTGCAATGAACATTGTGGTACATGACTCTTTTTGAATTATGGTTTTCTCAGGGTATATGCCCAGTAGTGTGATTGCTGAGTTGTATGGTAGTTCTATTTTTAGTTTTATAAGGAACCCCTATACTGTTCTCCATAGTGGCTGTATCAATTTATATTCCCACCAACAGTGCAAGAGGGTTCCCTTTTCTCCACACCCTCTCCAGCATTTACTGTTTGCAGATTTTTTGATGATGGCCATTCTGACCGGTGTGAGATGGTATCTCATTGTAGTTTTGATTTGCATTTCTCTAATGATTAGTGATGTTGAGTATCCTTTCATGTGTTTGTTGGCAATCTGTATATCTTCTTTGGAGAAATGTCTATTTAGGTCCTCTGCCCATTTTTGGATTGGGTTGTTTTGTTTTTTGATATTGACCTGCATGGGCTGCTTGTAAATTTTGGAGATTAAACCTTTGTCATTGGTAAATATATTCTCCCATTCTGAGGGTTGTCTTTTTGCTTTGTTTATGGTTTTCTTTGATGTGCAAAAGTTTTTAAGTTTCATTAGGTCCCATTTGTTTATTTTTGTTTTTATTTCCATTTCTCTAGGAGGTGGGTCAAACAGGATCTTGCTGTGACTTATGTCAAAGAGTGTTCTGCCTATATTTTCCTCTAAGAGTTTTATAGTGTCTGGCCTTACATTTAGGTCTTTAATTCATTTTGGTTATTTTTGTGTATGGTGTTAAAGAGTGTCCTAATTTTATTTTTTTACATGTAGCTGTCCAGTTTTAGCAGCACCACTTATTGAAGAGACTGTCTTTTCTCCATTGTATATTCTTGATTCCTTTATCAAAAATAATGTGACCATATGTGTGTGGGTTTATCTCTGGGCTTTTGATCCTGTTCCAGTGATCTATATTTCTGTTTTTGTGCCAGTATCATACTGTCTTGATTACTGTAGCTTTGTAGTATTGTCTGAAGTCTGGGAGCCTGATTCTTCTAGCTCCATTTTCGTTTCTCAAGATTGCTTTGGCTATTCGGTGTCTTTTGTGTTTCCATGCAAATTGTGGAATTTTTTGTTTTAGTTCTCTGAAAAAAGCCATTGATAGTTTGATAGGGATTACTTTGAATCTGTAGATTGCTTTGGGAAGTATAGTCATTTTCACAATGTTGATTCTTCCAGTCCAAGAACATGGTATATCTCTCCATCTCTTTGTATCATCTTAAATTTCTTTCATCAGTGCCTT
Organism: Balaenoptera acutorostrata; assembly: GCF_949987535.1. Lineage (NCBI taxonomy): Eukaryota > Metazoa > Chordata > Mammalia > Artiodactyla > Balaenopteridae > Balaenoptera > Balaenoptera acutorostrata. Next base: position 39,272,520 of record NC_080076.1, read on the forward strand.
TTAGTTTTCTGCATACAGGCCTTTTTCTTCTCCTTAGGTAGGTTTATTCCTAGGTACTTTATTCTTTTGGTTTCAATGGGAGTGTTTCCTTAATTTCTCTTTCAGATTTTTCATCAATAGTGTATAGGAATGCAAGAGATTTCTGTGTATTAATTGTGAATCTTGTTATTTTACCTAAATTCATTTATTAGCTCTAGTAGTTTTCTGGTAACATTTTAAGGATTCTCTATGTATACTATCATGCCATCTGCCAACAGTGACATCTTTGCTCCTTTTCCAATTTGGATTCATTTTATTTCTTTTTCTTCTCTGATTGCTGTGGCTAAAACTTCCAAAACTACATTGAATAATAGTGGTGAGAATAGAAAACCTTTTCTTGTTCCTGATCTCAGAGGAAACGGTTTCAGTTTTTCACGATTGAGAATGATGTTGGCTGTGGATTTTTCATATATGGCCTTCATTATGTTGAAGTAAGTTGCCTCGATGCCTGCTTTCTGGAGTTTTTTTTTTTTTTTTTTTTATCATAAATGGGTGTTGAATTTTGTCCAAAGTCTTTTTTGCGTCTATTGAGATGATCATATGTTTTTTTTTTCCTTCAATTTGTTAATATGGTGTATCACATTGATTGATTTGCGTATATTGAGGAATCCTTGCCTTCTTGGGATAAATGCCAGTTGATGATGGTGTATGATCCTTTTAATGTGCTGTTGGATTCTGTCCATTTTATTGGCATATAGTTGCTTGTAGTAATCTCTCATGATCCATTGTATTTCTTCAGTGTCAGTTGTTACTTCTCCTTTTCATTTCTAATTCTATTGATTTGAGTCTTCTCCCTTTTTTACTTGATGGATCTGGCTAATGGTTTATAAATTTTGTTTACCTTCTCAAAGAACCAGCTTTTAGTTTTATTGATCTTACTTTTTCTTTCTTTCATTTCTTTTTCCTTTATTTCTGATCTGACTTTTATGATTTCTTTCCTTCTGTTAAATGTGGGTGTTTTGTTGTTGTTGTTCCTCTTCTTTCTCAAACTGTTTTACGTGTAAGATCATGTTGTTTATTTGAGCTTTTTCTTGTTTCTTGAGGTAGGATTGTATCTCTATAAACTTCCCTCTTAAACTGCTTTGGCTGGATCCCATAGGTTTTTAGTTGTTGTGTTTTATTGTCATTGGTTTCTAAGTATTTCTTGATTTTCTTTGATTTCTTCAGTGACCTCTTGGTTATTTAGTAGTGTATTGTTTAGCTTCCATATGTTTGTATTTTTTTTACAGATTTCTTTCCTCTAATTGATATCTAGTCTCATAGCCTTGTGGTCGGAAAAGATACTTGATATGATTTCAATTTTCCTTAATTGACCAAGGCTTGATTTGTGACCCAAGACATCATCTATACTGGATAATGTTCCATGAGCACTTGAGGAGAAAGTGTATTCTGTTGTTTTTGGATGGAATGTCCTATAAATATCAATTAAATCCACCTTGCTTAATGTATCAATTAAAGCATGTGTTTCCTTATTTATTTTCATTTTGAATGATTTGTCCAGTGCTGAAAGTGGGGTGTTAAAGTCCCCTACTATGATTGTGTTATTGTCAATTTCCCCTTTTATGGCTGTTAGCATTTGCCTTATGTATTGAGGTGCTCCTATGTTGGGTGCATAAATATTTACCATTGTTATATCTTCTTGGATTGATCCCTTGATCATTATGTAGTGTCCTTCTTTGTCTCTTGTAGTAGTCTTTATTTTAAACTCTATTTTTTTCTGATATGAGAATAGCTGCTCCATCTTCTTTTGACTTCCACTTGCATCTAAATATCTTTTTCCAACCTCTCACTTTCAGTCTGTATGTGTCCCTAGTTCTGAAGCGGGTCTCTTGTAGACAGTATATATACAGGTCTTATTTTTGTATCCATTCAGCCAGTCTATGTCTTTTAATTGAATCCATTTACATTTAAGGTAGTTATCGATATGTATGTTCCTATTACCATTTTCTTAATTGTTTTGGGTTTGTTATTATAGGTATTTTCCTTCTCTCATATTTCCTGCTTAGAGAAGTTGCTTTAACATTTGTTGTGAAGCTGATTTGGTGGTGCTGAATTCTCTTAGCTTTTACTTATGGGTAAAAGTTTTAATTCCTCCTTTGATTCTGAATGAGATCCTTGCTGGGCAGAGTAATGTTGGTTGTAGGTTTTTCCTTTCATCACTTTAAATATTTCTTTCCACTCCCTTCTGGCTTGCAGAGTTTCTGTTGAAATTTCAGCTGTTAACCTTATGGGGATTCCCTTGTATGTTATTTGTTGTTTTTCCCTTGCTGCTTTTAATATTTTTTCTTTGTATTTAAGTTTTGATAGTTTGATTAATATGTGTCTTGGCATTATTCTCCTTGGATTTATCCTCTATGGGACTCTCTGTGCTTCCTGGAATTGAGTGACTATTTCCTTTCCCATATTAGGGAAGTTTTCAACTATAATCTCTTCAAATATTTTCTCAGTCCCTTTCTTTCTCTCTTCTTCTTCTGGGACCCCTATAATTCAAATGTTGGTGCATTTAATGTTGTCCCAGAGATCTCTGAGACTGTCCTCAATTCTTTTCATTCTTTTTTCTTTATTCTGCTCATCGATAGTTATTTCCACTATTTTATCTTCCAGGTCACTTATCCGTTCTTCTGCCTCAGTTATTCTGCTATTGATTCCTTCTAGAGAATTTTTAATTTAATTTATTATGTGGTTCATCATTGTTTGTTTGCTCTTTCGTTCTTCTAGTTCATTGTTTAACTTTTCTTACATTTTCTCCATTTTTTTTCCAAGTTTTTGGATCATCTTTACTGTCATTACTCTGAATTCTTTTTCAGGTAGATTGCCAGTTTACTCTTCATCTGTTTTGTCTGGTGGGTTTTTACTTTCTGCCTTCATCTGCTGCGTATTTCTGTGTGTTTTAATTTCACTTATCTTACTGTGTTTGGTGTCTCCTTTTTGCAGGTTGTGAGTTCATAGTTCCCATTGTTTTTGGTGTCTGCCACTAGTGGGTAAGGTTGCTTCAGTGGGCTGTGTAGGCTTCCTGGTGGAGGGTAGTGGTGCCTGTGTTCTGGTGGTTGAGCTTGGATTTTGTCTTTCTGATGGACAGAACCACGTCTGGTAGTGCAGTTTGTGCTGTCTGTGAACTTATTATGATTTTAGGCAGCCTCTCTGCTAATGGGTGGGGCTGTGTTCCTGTCTTCCTAGTTGTTTGGCATGTGGTCTCCAACACTGGAGCTTTCTGGTCTTTGAGTGGAGTTGAGTCTTAACTTTGAGATGCAGATCTCTGGGAGAGATTTGGCCATTGGATATTGCATGGAAGCAGGAGGTCTCTGGTGGACCAGTATCCTGAACTCAGCTCTCCCACTTCAGAGGCACAGGCCTGACACCTGGCCAGGGCACCAAGACACTGTCACCTACACAGCTCAGAAGAAAAGGGAGAAAAAAGAAAGAAAGAAAGAAAATAAATAAATAAATAAAATAATATAAAGTTATTAAAATAAAAAGTTTTAAAAATGAAAAGAATTAGAGTAATTTTTAAAAAAAGAAAAAAAAAGAAAGAAAGAAAGAAGAGAGCAAGCAAACCAGAAACAAGTCCACCAATGATAACAAGCACTAAAAACTCTACTAAAAATATAAATAAATAAAAATAGACAGACAGAACCCTAGGACAAATGGTAAAAGCAAAGCTATAGAGATAAAATCACACAAAGAAGCATACACATACACACTCACTAAAAGAGAAAAAGAAAAAATATATATATCTATATATAAAAGATAAAAAAAAAAGAAGAGAGCAACCAAATCAATAAACAAATCTACCATTGGTAATAACCTCTAAATACTAAATTAAGATATACATAGGACCAGAAACAAATTAGATGCAGAGAGCAAACACCAAGTCTACAGTTGCTCCCAAAGTCCACAGCCTCAGTTTTCGGATGATTCATTGTCTATTCAGGTATTCCAGAGATGCAGAGTACATTAAGTTGATTGTGGAGATTTAATCTGCTGCTCCTGAGGCTGCTGGGAGAAATTTCCCTTTCTCTTCTTTGTCACACAGCTCCTGGTGTTCAGCTTTTTATTTGGCCCTGCCTCTGCATGTAGGTCACCCTCTGGCTTCTGTTATTTGTTCAGAGAAGATGGAGTTAAAGTAGCAGTTGATTCAGGAGTTCTGGCTCACTCAGGCTTGGGGGAGGGATGGGTATGGAATGCAGGGTGAGCTTGCGGTGATAGAGTCCTGCATGACGTTGCAACAGCCTGAGGTGTGCTGTGTGTTCTCCCGGGGAAGTTGTCTCTGGGTCACGGGATCCTGGCAGTGGCAGGCTGCACAGGCTTCCAGGAGGGGAGGTGTGGATAGTGACCTGTGCTTGCACACAGGCTTCTCGGCAGCTGCAGCAGCTGCCTTAGCATGTCATGCCCGTGTCTGGTGTCCACGCTGATAGCCGCCACTTGTGCCTGTCTCTGGAGCTCATTTAGGTGGTGCTCTGAATCCCCTCTCCTTGTGCACCCTGAAACACTGGTCTCTTGCCTCTTAGGCAGTTCCAGACTCCCTCCTGGCTAGCTGTGGTGTACTAGCCCCCTTCAGGCTGTTTTCATGCAGCCAACCCCAGTCCGCTCCCTGGGATCTGACCTCTGAAGCCTGAGCCTCTGCTCCCAGCCCCCACCGGTCCTGGCTGATGGGTGAGCAGGCAAGCCTCGTGGGCTGGTGAGTGCTGGTCGGGACCGATCTTCTGAGCAGGAATCTCTCCTCTTTGCCCTCCGCACCCCTATTGCTGCACTCTCCTCCATGGCTCTGAAACTTCCATCCCCCACCCACCCCCTGTCTCTGCCTGTGAAGGGGCTTCCTAGTGTTTGGAAACTCTTCTTCCTTCACAGCTCCTTCCCAGAGACATAGGTCCCATCCTTATTATTTTGTCTCTGTTTTTCCTTTTTTCTTTTGCCCTACCCAGGTACGTGGGGAGTTTCTTGTCTTTTGGGAAGTCTGAGGTCTTCTGCCAGCGTTCAGTAGGTATTCTGTAGGAGTTGTCCCATACGTAGATGTATTTCTGATGTATTTGTGGGGAGGAAGGGGATCTCCACGTCTTACTCCTCCACCATCTTGAAGGTCTCCCCTTGTTTGTCTCCTTTTGTGTTCTGAAAAGTACACAAACATCAGTTTGGGGACCCTCACAATGTGGAGTCACAATATGACTCCAAAAATCAAGTTTAAGTTTGTTGGTTTAATTAAAACAGACATAACTTTAGCATTATTAGCATTAAATGTAATGCTTTTATTTTACCTAGGTTTACTAAAAGTCAAACAAGCACATGCTATCTCTGTTACAGAATTTGTCAGAAAGAAAGACAACTTAAGATGATGAATAACTGTTTAATGCCTCATTAAATTATCATGAGTAATCTAAGCATAATTGTTAAGAACAAGTGAATTAATTAGATGTTAGAGAAAACTTATAAACTTTTCAACAATAAGTATTCTTTATGGTATGTCTACTAAAAAATGGTTTCCAAAATCTTTTTGGCAAACTTGAAACCTTAAGTTATACTGACGTAAGTTTAATGATGGATATTCATTGAATATCTAGACCATTTCTAAATACAATAAAATATTGAAACATTAATGACTGAACATAGGTTTTTTTCACTTTTTGTTTCCTTTCCCAGAGGATCTCAAGATATTTGAGTCTATTAGCACACATGTTTTGTGCTTCATTTAAAAATTTACTATGAGGAAGAATATACTTAGAGAATTATGAAATATATTTATATATTTGCCAATGCACAGAATGCTATTGTTACAAAAAGTCCACAATGGCTTACTTCTCAGTTTTCACTATGAATTAAGGATTCTAAGGGTTAGGTATTCTAATTGATATATGTAACTAAATCTACTTAGAAATAATAAGGATGAAAAGAAACAACTGGGTATGGAAAGTAGATAAGGACTGTAAAACAAATTAGTGTTCCAGAATGAGAAAGAAGAAGAGCATAGGACAAAATCTGAACAGATGCATTTGTAGATGGTTTAGGTCAAAGGAATCCTAGGAAAGGAATTTCATGTATGGTCAACCTGGCTAATATTGGAATGGGTTGGTTTAAATTTTTAATCAATGAGTTTTAACATTGAAAATACACTGATACAAAATTTGGTTTTCTCTCTGTTAAAATAACAAAACGTTTTATTGGACTATTGGTCTTCTCTGGATAAGAGATTGTGAAAGTATTTTTTGTTTGTTTTTTGTTTATGTTTGTTTATTTTCACCTTTTGGGTAATCTACCTGGAAAGCAACAATTTTGTTTCTTACCAAAATAACTTACCATTTCACTTTGTCTTTATCAGGTCTTTGATTACTTAAGGAAAGCTAGTTCTCTCTTTATTAAGCAAAGTTTTGTTCACAACTATTAACATTCTCTATTTGCCTTTAAAATCTTCTGTTGTCACTTTGGTTAAGTAGATAATTAAGTATGTTTTTCTAAAGATCTGTGATCCCATTCAGTCATATATTCAAAACATTTGACATTTAACTACTTCCCAAAACCAAATTCTAAATAGAATCTTTTCCATCTCAAACTAACTTTGAGATTTTCCAGAGGACCGCTGTAAAATCTAAAAGGATTTGTCTCTTATCTTTTAAAAGAGAGATGTTAAACTAATTAGGTTTATTTGGTATGTTAAATGACATGGGAAGCATTGCCAAATAAGTGATGATAAAACTTCTTAGGTTATATTTGTGTGAATGCAGTTATTAATATGTGCTGTAGAAATTGCATGAAACTCCTAAAAATGTGATTTGTTCTGGTATAATGTTATCAGTTATAATTCCAGTTTTACCTAAGAATGTCATATGTCACAGAAATAACCAAGTGTCCTTGACAATTTTATTGTAATAAACTCTCATCAAATATTTAATCATGGGCACTTTAAAGCCTTTTGTCATTTACAGACAGTATTGTTTTACTCTGATGCTTTGGTAAAAGTGAGATTCATGGAAAGGACCCTACCAAGTACTCTTGACTCCTTGTACCCTTGCCAGATTATAAGATATCAAATCTTGGGTGCATATTTCACAACTGAAGAAGGTTCTCCTTGACATCTGGTCCTGAGCAAATGCTGGAGACCTCAAAATCAAATTGACTAGAAAGAGAAGTAGCCAATATCAATGTAGACTGCTTCTACCCAAGAGGTCAGATTGAGAATGTTTCTTTCCATCCCTCTTCCCTCTCTGACCATACTCTGGTATTATTAGAAAAATAATGCCATTTTTCACATATCTCAGGCCATTGCAAAGGGGGGGGTAATTAAACCTCCAAATGACTGTTTTTGCCACAATGTCAGTGATCCTGTGGTTCTGCCCTTCACAAAATTCTTCCTGATTTTCAAAACCTCATTTTCTCTGGCACAATCTCAGCCCCCTCTCTACTGTGTCAGATTCCCTAGTCCTGGGGGATCCATTTCCCTGTACTCTTTAACAACCCCAAATGTGGAACTTTTCATCCAGGCTTTGTACAAAGAAGGGAACACAGAACAATGGTAACCAGAATAAAACTGCCTGTGCAGTCTACAGAGCCTTAAATTTTACTGCTCTCCATGGCTGTTACTTTTCCAGTCCTAAGCCACAAACTCAAATGGGAAATACCAGGAGGCATTTATGGTTCAAAATTTGTTTCCTTTAGTATATCTTTACTCCTCTGCCTAGGAGTAAGTGGAAATGAGCCTATGATTAGGAATTTCTTCTTAACTCTTGAAGTTACTGTGGAATCTGCTGCTAAAGCAATAGCTGCCTAACAAAAATCCCTACACTCTGTGATCACTATTATTCTTGATAGTATGATAGCCCTTGATTATCTTTTAGCTAAACAAGGAGGTGTTTGTGCTATGGTCACCACTACTTGATGCACTTGGATTGACACTTTTGGGGAAATTGAGACTCAGCTACATAAAAAGGCTGACCAAGCCACTTGGCTTAAGAAAGTGACTCCTTCAATGGGATCTCTCTTTGACTTCTTTGATTCTGATTGGTTTAGGTGTTGGGGATCATGGCTCCAAAGTACAATCCAGACATTGGGAATTATCATGCTAAGACTCTCCGATACATTGCATTCTTTCAAAGCTTTAAATGCATGTTTGCAGTCACTAGCCACTGAGTAAATGATATCCCTAGGAATGCAATGTCGGAAAAAGGAGCAAAGAGAATGACCAACTTAAAGAAAGGGAACATGGCATTGTGACCTGTGAATGCCACACAGAGATTCAGAAAAAACTGAGAATGCCAGATTGGTAGCTAGAAGTAGCCCTTATGCCTTAATTTTTCTTTTAATCATGTCTCTTGGGCTTAGAATCATGATCAAAAGGGAGAATTTGTTAAAAACAAGAAAACACTCCCAAAATGAAGTTGCTTATGCTAAGCCTCACATCACCAAATCAAAACTTAATTACCATTTCAACTCTCCCAGAAATGCAATCTTAAACCAGTCATTAAGGAATTGCCTGATCAGCACTAGTTAGGTAATTTGCCTGATACACCTCTGTCATGCCCTAAAGGAAAGTAACTTTGTAATAACCAACCCAATTTTTTTCCTAGTATAACTTCCTTTTCCCTCTGCCTCCGGCTACAAAAGTCTTTCATTTCATACAACCCTTGGAGCTCCTATCTGTTTCCTAGATTGGATGCTTCCCAATTCAAATCAACTTTTGCTGAAATAAACTCTTAAAAACTTTAATATACCTCAGTTTATCTTTTAACGACTCTCATAAAGGCATAGAGAAATACAGAGGAAGAACAAAGGAGGTTACATGTGGACATTGAGAAAGTTGCATGGAGGAAAGGACATCCTTCTGAATGATACAAGCATACACAAATTTACTCTCCTCAGTTCCCTTTGCAGTGTCTTCCCCTTACTGCAATCTGGGCACATATTACACTGTATTTTTCTGAAGCTGTAGTAAAATTTAGGTTCTAATTAATTTCACATACAACATAGGATCCTAAAGTATATGGTGTATTTCCTTGGTGTACCACTGCCTCTACATAGTCTTAGATAGATGGGAAACAACAAATTTAGCTTTCTGATTGATTGATCATATTGATCTTCTCAACAGTTATTTGAATCACTTGAGTTTCCTCTTTGGCACTCTAAAGGAGATATCAACACCACTTGTTAATTGTTTATAGTAGCCAAAAAGAACAAACTTAGTGGAATCTTCTAGCTCAAATGCAAGTTTAAGAAAACTCTACACACATGATCCACACACAAACCAGAATAACAAAGTGATCAACCAATGCTTAGGAGAGTGGGCTTTGAAGTCATACAAACCTGTCTCTCTCACTCCTTAGCTGTACAATTTTGGAAGCCACTCTACCACCATTATCCTCAATTTCTTCAACTGTGAAATAGAAATTATAATGTCTCTCTTATAGATTTTGTGAGAATAAAATTAAATCAGTTACATATAACTTTTAGCACAATGCCTGGTACCAATAAAGTAGTTTGTAAATGATTATAATTTTTTAAATTATTTTATTCTACAAAGTGTGTTGTCTAAGCTTGTCCATTTTGAGAATACTCCAGACACTCAAGGGTAATACTTGAGAGAATGTTGGATTGAGGGAGAACCAAAATTCTTTAAAGACCTTGTCAAAACCATTCTTTTCCAAACCCTGCATAACTGGAATTAGTCGTCATTGTCCCCAACCACTTCACAAGGGGTTTTTTCTCCCTCTTCTCTTGATGAATCATCCTTCACTCTCTAGGATATTGTCCCTGCATGCATTTTTCCCTCCATAGAAAAATTGCTCTAGTATCCCTTGTGCTGCTATTCTCCATTTGTATTCCTTATCTTAATACATAAGTAAGGCACGGTGGAATTTCAGGAGATAAACTACTTCTGGAGGGAATACTTTAAAAACTTAGGGCTTTCCGATCACTCAGAATCACACTGTGCGGGCAGTCACTTCCTTCACCTGCACACACTACACAGCCCGCTTCTGGTTCTGCTGACTGAGAAGGACTCAACTGTGATTTGTACAGTTTTCTTTACATCTGAATGCCCTCAGGTAAGGGTGGATTAACTTGCCCTTGGCTTTCTTGGTGGGAGGCATCATCTGTCATACCTTATGTCTTTTTAAATTTTCTTGGCTTGAACCTTTCCATTTTGTCATCACAAGTAAGCTTGCAGGCAGTTCCAACTGTGAGCTATTTGAGTTCTCAGGTGTGTGTTTGAGAGGATGAAGACCTGTGCCAGGAATATAGGTTAATGCCAGTGCCAAACACAAATCCTTCTCTATCAGAATCTGGAGAAATCCTGGAAGTGACTATTAGAATAACTCAAAGCAGCCACATGGAGTTTTTATCCAAGAAAAGATACAATTGGTCTATCCACACTATTCTTAGAGAAAGATGATTAGTCTGAAGTGAATTTTTGGTATATGTAGCAGTTTATGAGTAAAATCCCATCCTTAACTTGATCACCCCCATTTGTCCTGGGTGTTATGGTAATTGACCAGATGCCTACCTTCAGGACTGAAGCATTAATTTTCCCAGGTGCTGAGAGTATTGGTGTAGACAGCTCCCAACCCTGCTTCCTGTTCTTTTCCAACATTGGCTTTTGGCTGAAGAGAGCAACTCTGTCCAACATCACACCCCATTTCTAGGGGCCAGATCTCCTATATTATCTGGAATAACAGTAAAATATTGAGGGGGATAAAGGTTTGACCCCTTTGCCCTAATTTGGGATAGCTCTCCAGTGCCAGTTCCAGAACCCATAAAATCAGCTTAAGGCTCTGTTCCTACTGTATTGCAGCCCAACTTCTCCTCCTGCCTGGTCCTGCATCCTCCATTCCCCTCACACAGTATTTCTCCTTAGAGCACTCTCCAATGAACTTTGTGCCCATCCCGTCTCAGAGTAGGCTTCACAAGGAACTTTACTGGTAAAATCCAACATTCCAGATGTTCCTGAAATGTTAAGACATATTCTGGGGCTTCCCTGGTGGCACAGTGGTTAAGAATCCGCCTGCCAATGCAGGGGACACGGGTTCGAGCCCTGGTCCGGGAAGATCCCACATGCCGTGGAGCAACTAAGCCCATGTGCCACAACTACTGAACCCGCGTGCCTAGAGCCCGTGCTCCACAACAAGAGAAGCCGCCACAATGAGAAGCCCATGCACCACAACAAAGAGTAGCCCCCGCTCACTGCAACTAGAGAAAGCCCGCGTGCAGCAATGAAGACCCAATGCAGCCAAAAATAAATTAATTAAATAAATAAATTAAAAAAAACAAAAGACATATTCTGTGTAATATCCACAAAACATTTTCCTGCCCATTGTTTAATAGATGCTTAGCACCACCTCCAGAGTCAGAGAGGTCTGGATTTTCATGATTTCATGCTGGCCCCTTACCCAACTCATGAGGTATACAACTTGCCAACACACTTCACTTCTCTGGATGAATCAAGCAGCCTCCTGTAACTTTACGGTCTTATCCTTCTGCACCATTGCCTACTCCTCCATTTTTTATATAGCTCTTTGCTCCAAGGAGCTCCCAAAAATACTACTCTCAGTTGTATCTTCTTTGTCCTCCTTCTTTATTGATAATGAAATTAAGAATGGAAAATACATTTGAATATAAACAATTATATTTAATTATTCCCAATTATCTTCCATGAAGTTAAAAACAAACAAACAAACAAACAAAACCAAGGAAAACATTTAATTGATTATTTAGATGCAATAAGTGAAGCCCTAGGAGACTGAATTTGATTCTCCTGCATGTGGTACCTGAAAAATGAAAAGTGTCCTAGGACAGGGACAATGTCATTAGCACTTCTGTGCTGCTCACAAGGAGAACAAGGAGAAAAGCTCTAGTTCTCTGCACACCATGGCAGGACTTATGTGCATTATTTCCCCATCTCTCAAAATCCAAGGAAGGAAAAAACTGCCTGTAATGGACAAATAAATTAGTAAGTGAATGAATGAAGTGTTACAGAGAGTTCTAGCCTATTATCCTAAAGGATGAACCCCAACCCCCTAAGAAGCAGGGAAGTGAGGAAAAGGTCTTTCCTCAAATGGTATGGGATTTTTTTTTTTTTCTGTTGAAATTTCCCATGTGAAAGATCCCCATTATGAATCTAAAGTGAAAAATTAGGAATATCTAGTAAATTGCTCAAGGTCATCTGATTAATGGAGAGATATCCAGGCATCAGCTCCTAACCAGCCCTGGCCTGCCTCCTTGGATGTTCTGGAGTAGTCCACCTGAACTCTTTAGTATGCAGAGAGGCTGTGTTCCTCACAAGGTGGGTCAATGGAATTTTTATTTTAATTTGCATAACAGTTTCATAAATATTTGTTTCCACCAACTCTTTAAGGGTTGTCTTTAAGGCTGATTTATGTTTTCTTTTGCTCCCCCTACCTCTCTTTGTGTTTGCTCCCCCTAGACCCCTCTGCGTCTAGTGTTTTATTCATTCACCAGAATAGCCATCAAAATCACATAGTAGATTATTTTTAACTAAAACAAATGTCAAAAATAATAAATACAGACACCTTTAATGTTTATTATAAAATTTAATTAAAATTTATATTCTGTACAAGCAAGAGATTAAAATGGCTCAAAAATCAAAAGACAAATAGAATTATGGTGAGGAGTCTCCATGTGAATTCATGTACCAAAACACCAGTTCCCTTCCCCATGAAACCCTGTAATATTAAGTTCTTGACCTTCTTCCAGAGATATGCCATGAGTATTCAAGCAAGTTATATAGAAGTATGTATAAATATCTTATTTTTCTTACCCTGTTTCATAGAGATAGCTGACTATAATATTTTACACACAATTTTACACTTTCCTTTCTTAATTTAACGAGGTATTTTAGAAATCATTTCCATCAGTACAGAAAGACTTTCTAATTCTTTTTTTCTTTTAATTTATTATTTATTTATTTATTTATTTTTGCTGGTTGGGTCTTCGTTTCTGTGCGAGGGCTTTCTCTAGTTGCGGTGCACGGGGGCCACTCTTCATCGCGGTGCACGGGCCTCTCACTATCACGGCCTCTGTTGTTGCGGAGCACAGGCTCCAGATGCGCAGGCTCAGTAGTTGTGGCTCACGGGCCTAGTTGCTCCACGGCATGTGGGATCTTCCCAGACCAGGGCTCAAACCCGTGTCCCCTGCATTGGCAGGCAGATTCTCAACGACTGTGCCACCAGGGAAGCCCTAATTCTTTTTAACTGCTATGTAATATTCCCTTGTATAGCTCTACCATAATATTTTTAAATGTGTCTCCTATTGATGAACATTAAAATTGTTGCAACTTATTGCAATTGCAAGCAAATTACAAATAATTACTTAATAAACACCGACAGGATATAACCTTAACAGTAGTCTTGGTGCCTCAAAGAGTAAGTGTATTTGTAATTTTTGAGTTATAGACAAATTTCCCTCCATACAGGTTTTACCAACTTATACTCTCACAAGCAATGCATGAGAACTGCTTTGCACCTTCACCAATGCAGTGTGCTGTGTTTCCTGACTCTTTTTTGTCATGGTATCTCAAAGCTGTTAGTCTTCATTTCTCTTTTATGAATCATATTTATCATTATTTCAAAAATTAAAAGTCATTTAAATTTATTCTCTAAATTCATATATTTTGTCCATTTTTCTATTGGTCTTTTCCTTAATGATTGAGATATTAGCTTACTGTGATTTGAGTATTATGTTTTATATTTTTTTCTCATCTTTGATTTGCTAATGGAACTTATCATGACACTTTGTTTTCTAATTTTCATATCTTCAAATTTGTTGGTGCTTAATGGGATTTTAAGTTGTATGTCAAGATAAGAATTTTCCACTCTTTAGTTAAAAGAATTCAGCCATGTTTTCTTTTCAGATCCTTTAGTTAAAGTAGTTGTTAGTGCTTTTATGAAAGGGATTATCTCATTCTTAAATATTCTGATCCATTTGCTAATTATTTTTAAAAATCTACATATATTGGATTCAGGCCAAACATCTCCCAAATATATTTGAAAACACATTTACAGAGATAAAAGTTTAAGTGATGTCAAGAAAAAAGTTTATAAGGCTAGCAGTGTACAGAACAAAACTTTATAAGATCCTTAAGCAAGAAAGAAAACCTCAAGGTGGGTGGCCAGATCTCAAAATATGTTAAGTGTAGAAAGAACTTGAAGCAGGAAGAAAAAATATAAGGCTGTCAGACTTTACTACAATTCATAGGACTTTGGAATTAGTTCCCGTAATGAGATGGCATAAATTGAAAATTAGGAGACTCAAAAACTTTCAAAATGAAGATTTAGTGTGCAGCTGATCTGATATGTTTTTGAGGTGTCTCATTCAGCAAATCTGGGATCTGGGGAATAAAGAAAACACAAATTTCCTGATTCTTTTCTCTGACATAGTGCCCCAAGGTGGAGAAATTGCGAGGTCAAAGAGGGTATTCACATTTCTGTACCTTTTAAAGATAGAAAATAACCAGAACATATCAGCCCAATAATTCCTCAATAATAAAATCAATTTATTTTTTCTTTTAATGGCAGTGGGATACAATAGGAAAGATTTTAAGATATCAGTTGCTGTGGGTTTTATTAAATATCAGTATGTTTAGTTAATTTGTAGTGCTTATTGAAGGTTTATTTTGTGCTAGGACCTGTGCAAAATGTTTGATATGTTTGACAAACTATCACAGAGGTATTCATGGCAATTTAAGAAAGGTTGGATGTATTATTGCATCCCATTTTGAAGATGTTGGGGAGCAGGGCAGGCTGCCCCAAAATATGTCTCAATGATATATTGATTATTTTGAATTAAAGTTACTTAAGAAATGGCCAATGCATGAGAGATACTCTAACACTCTCCCCTGTCTCTCTGAAAGCAGGAAATGAATCTCCTATGAAAGGTGCACTCCCTACATTTGGAGGCAGGACATCCTTTTCACCAGAATAGGGAATTGGGGGCTGAGAAACCTATGTAAACAAATCTTGCTACTACTTTCATTTACTACCCCAAGTCCAAACTCTATTTAGATACTTCACTAATTAAGCATCCAAAGCCTAAGTTTCTTTGTCCTGTCAATTCCTCACAAATTTGTTTCTTTGTCTAAAAAATATAAAAGCTGCCTTCTCTGGCCACTTCTTAGGTCTTATTTCTATGAGACCTCTTTATGCACAAATTAATTTTTTTCACCTGTTAATCTTTATATTAATTTTATTATTAATACAGCCACAAGAACCCAAGAGGGGTAGAGGAGGAAATTTCCCTCTCCTTGAAAAAGATGAGGGTCTGAGGTATAGAAGGACTATTTCAACTTGAACAGAAATCATGTTACTGCAGTGCAAACTCAAGCCTGAACTTTTAATAATGTATGGTCCAAATTTCTTATTCACCAACCACATGATTTTAGACAATAAACATACCACAAAGCGTTATTTACCTATGCTACTCCACTAACTTTTTAGAAGATTGTGAAAATATAAAGAAACGTTTATGAAATGTGGGAACATAATGTGAAGAAAAAGGAAGTCAGCACAAATAATAATAGTGTTATTCAAATAATTGCAATGAATGGAAATGGAGGTTGAAGTTTGCAAATTTAAGTCCATGGAAACCTACAGGGGAAAATGCATCAGAACTAAATCCTACAAACAACTAATATTTACCTGTTTTTATCTTTAACTTCTTGGTAAAACTGTCACCTAGACAAAAATTGACTTAGAGTTCTCCTAATTCGTGATCTGGAAGTGAGTCTGGGATCAACAGATCTAAGAATTTTCTCATTCTCAAACTGTTATATAATAGATAATTTGGCCTTTGTCACTGGTTCCTGGGATGTGATAAAAATGTCTTTGTTATTCCTGTGCCCCTTGAATCACTTGAGTTTATGCTAAGAGATAAATTTATTCAGGATGGGGGCTGGTCTCCAGAACGACCATACAAGTTTGGAGCATTGGGGCTTTGAGCCAGTATGACCTCTAGGGATGTGAGGGAGCCTGGAGAATGGACCCAGTAGTCTGTGTGACTGAAGGCTTCCACTGTGCAACTTTCCACAGAAAGCTGTCTCCTGGTTCTGTACGCAGTGACTCCCATGCTCATCCACAGAAGCCCACAGATGGAGACAGTGCCTTGTCTTTCATCCTACCAAACGTGGCTGCTTTTGCTTTTGACGTCTGCTGACCTTATCACAGATTTTACTCAAGCTCCTGCTTTGTGTACCCCCAACCTAAACATATACACCCAATATCCCTCTACCCTCTCTTCAGGAATCTGAGTACTTTATGGAAGTCCTACTGAATGAAGAAAAATACTTTGGCTACTTTAGGACTTGGTGCGGACTGAATGTTTTCATTAGAAATAATTTCTCCCCTTTATGCCATTTCTGGCAACCTCTCAGAATATGTTATGTATGAGTGGAGGGACAGAGAAAAGCTTGGATGAGAGAAGAAAGGATAGGAGTTTATCTCCTATATTGTACATTATGATCTATTTAGTGCATCATGTCAAATCTCTGAGGAAGGAATGATTGCCTGGCATTGGCCTTACTCTTCTGTGGTCCATCAATTTTGAATCACTTCCCTGGTCCTCAATCTCTGGGCTCTACTTGCTGGCTCCCAGTACCTACCATAGACCTCATGATGTGACAATTGGTTGGAGAGGACCTCCCTGAACTTCCTTTGAGCAGTCTGTTGGATACCCTGTTTTTGCACCCTATAGTAGAACTTACAAGATGCTTGGTTTATCTTTAGGCTCAGGCTGGACTGATCTGCCCACCCAGACTCTTTGGTGGAGAGGGAGATGGGGGAGAAACATGAGTCTTATTCTGATGTTACTATCTAGTTCCTAACATAGATCTTACAGTAATAATATTTGTAGAAGTATGTCTCTGTCTATGCAAAACTTGCCATTTTTTGAACCTCAATATTTCTATTGAGATGAAAAGCTCCATCAGACAGTCAGACAAATGGCATTTATGATTTTACCTGCTCATGCCCTCTTCCATATTAGGCAAATAGTAAGGGATGCTTAAATCTTTCAGTGACCATCTGTCAATTGGTCAGACTAATTACCAAGAAATTTTAACATTGTTATCTTATCTGCTTCCTCATAAACTCAAGTGTTTCACATAGTTACATGCTGGTATCCCATCAAAAGGCATGGAGGCAGGCTAGTTTTCATACTGCTGTGATAATGAAAGTCATCTATGGTTTGCAACTGTGATAGAGTTCCAACATAAGAGAATGGTGAAAAGCATTTAGCTGTTCCCCTATCTAGGGAATAAGATTTAAAAATAAGAAGAAAGGGGTTAATTTTAAATCAAGGTTATTTTTATTCGTAATTTCTTCTCCACAAAAGTTGGGTTTGCTTATTTTTATTGATTAAAGCTGAGTTCTATATTCTGTTCCAAGTTTCTAGATATGGCTCCTGAACTCAGCTATCATTCTGGATTTTCTGTTCAAGAGTTATTTAAAAAATAATAATAATTATACATATATATATATATATATTTTTTTTTTTTACGGGGGAAAAATAATTATTTTTAAGCTCAGAAATCTGTAATGTTCATATCAAAAATGACATTTACAAAACCCCAAGTTGGAGTTTCTTATAATCATGATTTTATTCCTAAGTTATTTCTTTTATTTTTTTTAACATCTTTATTAGAGTATAATTACTTTACAATGGTGTGTCAGTTTCTGCTTTATAACAAAGTGAATCAGTTATACATATACATATATCCCCATATCTCTTCCCTCTCGCATCTCCCTCCCTCCCACCCTCCCTGTCCTACCCCTCTAGATGGTCACAAAGCACCGAGCTGATCTCCCTGTGCTATGCAGCTGCTTCCCACTAGCTATCTATTTTACATTTGGTAGTGCATATATGTCCATGCCACTCTCTCATTTTGTCCCAGCTTACCCTTCCCCTCCCTGTATCCTCAAGTCTACTCTCTAGTAGGTCTGCATTTTTATTCCTGTCTTGCCCCTAGGTTCTTCTGACCATTTTCTTTTTTTTTTCTTTTCTTTTTTTTAGATTCTGTATATATGTGTTAGCATACGGTATTTGTATTTCTCTTTCTGACTTACTTCACTCTGTATGACAGTCTCTAGGTCCATTCATCTCACTTCACTCTGTATGACAAACACTAACTCCAGCCACCTCACTACAAATACCTCCATTTCGTTCCTTTTTATGGCTGAGTAATATTCCATTGTATATATGTGACACATCTTCTTTATCCATTCATCCAATGATGGACACTTAGGTTGCTTCCATGTCCTGGCTATTGTAAATAGAGCTGCAGTGAGCATTGTGGTACATGACTCTTTTTGAATTATGGTTTTCTCAGGGTATATGCCCAGTAGTGGGATTGCTGGGTCATATAGTAGTTCTGTTTTTAGATATTTAAGGAACCTTCATACTGTTCTCCATAGTGGCTGTATCAATTTACATTCCCACCAACAGTGCAAGAGGGTTCCCTTTTCTCCACACTCTCTCCAGCATTTATTGTTTGTAGATTTTTTGATGATGGCCATTCTGACCAGTGTGAGATGATATCTCATTGTAGTTTTGATTTGCATTTCTCTAATGATTAATGATGTTGAGCATTCTTTCATGTGTTTGTTGGCAATCTATATGTCTTCTTTGGAGAAATGTCTATTTAGTTCTTCTGCCCATTTTTGGATTGGCTTGTTTGTTTTTTTGATATTGAGCTGCATGAGTTGCTTGTATGTTTTGGAGATTAATCCTTTGTCAGTTGCTTCATTGGCAAATATTTTCTCCCATTCTGAGGGCTGTATTTTTGTCGTGTTTATGGTTTCCTTTGCTGTGAAAAAGCCTTGTTTCAATAAGTCCCATTGTTTACTTTTGTTATTATTTCCATTACTGTAGGAGGTGGGTCAAAAAGGATCTTGCTGTGATTTATGTCAAAGAGTGTTCTGCCTATGTTTTCCTCAAAGAGTTTGATGGTTTCTGGCCTTACATTTAGGTCTTGAAACCATTTTGAGTTTATTTTTGTGTATGGTGTTAGGGAGTGTTCTAATTTCATTCTTTTACATGTTGCTGTCCAGTTTTCCCACAACAACTTATTGAAGAGACTGTCTTTTCTCCACTGTATATGCTTGCCTCCTTTATCAACAATAAGGTGACCATATGAGTGTGGGTTTATCTCTAGGCTTTCTACCCTGTTCCATTGATCTATATTTCTGTTTTTGTGCCAGTACCATACTGTCTTAATTATTGTAGCTTTGTAGTACATTCTGAAGTGTGGGAGCCTGATTCCTCCAGCTCGGTTTTTCTTTCTCAAGATTGCTTTGGCTATTCGGGGTTTTTGTGTTTCCATACAAATTGTGAAATTTTTTGTTCTAGTTCTGTGAAAAATGCCACTGGTAGTTTGATAGGGATTGCATTGAATCTGTAGATTGCTTTGAGTAGTAGAGTCATTTTCACAATGTTGATTCTTCCAATCCAAGAACATGGTATATCTCTGCATCTATTTGTATCATCTTTAATTTCTTTCATCAGCGTCTTATAATTTTCTGCATACAGGTCTTTTGTCTCCTTAGGTAAGTTTATTCCTAGATATTTTATTATTTTGTTGCAATGGTAAACGGGAGTGTTTCCTTGATTTCACTTTCAGATTTCTCATCATTAGTGTATAGGAATGCAAGAGATTTCTGTGCATTAATTTTGTATACTGCAACTTTACCAAATTCATTGATTAGCTCTACAGTTTTCTGGTAGCATCTTTAGGATTCTGTATGTACAGTATCATGTCATGTGCAAACAGTGACAGCTTTACTTCTTCTTTTCTGATTTGAATTCCTTTTCTTTCTTTTTCTT
Organism: Balaenoptera acutorostrata; assembly: GCF_949987535.1. Taxonomy (NCBI): domain Eukaryota; kingdom Metazoa; phylum Chordata; class Mammalia; order Artiodactyla; family Balaenopteridae; genus Balaenoptera; species Balaenoptera acutorostrata. The sequence goes on from NC_080076.1 coordinate 39,292,365, forward strand.
CTCTGATTGCTGTGGCTAACACTTCCAAAACTATGTTGAATAATAGTGGTGAGAGTGGGCAACTTTGTCTTGTTCCTGATCTTAGTTGAAATGGTTTCAGTTTTCTCATCATTGAGGACGAGATTGTCTGTGGGTTTGTCATATATGGACTTTATTATGTTGCGGAAAGTTCCCTCTATGCCTACTTTCTGGAGGGTTTTTATCATAAATGGGTGTAGAATTTTGTCAAAAGTTTTCTCTGCATCTATTTAGATGATCGTTTGGTTTTTCTCCTTAAATTTGTAACTATGGTGTATCAAGTTGATTGATTTGTGTATATTGAAGAATCCTTGCATTCATGGGATAAACCCCACTTGATCATAGCATATGATCCTTTTAATGTGCTGTTGGATTCTGTTTGCTAGTACTTTTTTTTTTAAATTTACTTTATTTATGTATTTGTTTGTTTATTTTTGGCTGTGTTGGGTCTTCGTTTCTGTGCAAGGTCTTTCTCTATTTGCAGCGAGCGGGGGCTACTCTTCATCAGTGTGTGCGGGCCTCTCACTGTCGTGGCCACTCTTGTTGCAGAGCACAAGCTCCAGATGCGCAGGCGCAGTAGTTGTGGCTCACGGGCCTAGTTGCTCCGCTGCATGTGGGATCTTCCCAGACCAGGCCTCAAATCCATGTCCCCTGTATTGGCAGGCAGATTCTCAACCACTGCACCACCAGGGAAACCCTGTTTGCTAGAACTTTGTTGAGGATTTTTGCATCTATGTTCATCAGTGATATTGGCCTGTAGTTTTCTTTCTTTGTGACATCTTTGTCTGGTTTTGATACCAGGGTGATGGTGGCCTCATAGAATGAGTTTGGGAGTGTTCCTCCCTCTGCTATATTTTGGAAGAGTTTGAGAAGGATAGTTGTTAGCTATTCTCAAAATGTTTGATAGAATTCGCCTGTGAAGCCGTCTGGTCTTGGGCTTTTGTTTGTTGGAAGATTTTTAATCACAGTTTCAGTTTCAGTGCTTGTGATTGGTCTGTTCATATTTTCTATTTCTTCCTGGTTCAGTCTCAGAAGGTTGTGCTTTTCTAAGAATCTGTCCATTTCTTCCAGGTTGTCCATTTTATTGGCATACAGTTGCTTGTAGTAATCTCTCATGATCCTTTGTATTTCTGCAGTGTCACTTGTTACTTCTCCTTTTTCATTTCTACTTCTATTGATTTGAATCTTCTCCCTTTTTTTCTTTATAAGTCTGCCTAATGGTTTATCAATTTTGTTTATCTTCTTAAGAACCAGCTTTTAGTTTTATTGATCTTTGCTATCGTTTCCTTCATTTCTTTTTTATTTATTTCTGATCTGATCTTTATGATTTCATACCTTCTGCTAACTTTGGTGATTTTTTCCTTCTTTCTCTAATTGCTTTAGCTGTAAGGTTAGGTTGTTTATTTGAGATGTTTCTTGTTTCTTAAGGTAGGCTTGTATTGCTATAAACTTCCCTGTTAGAACTGCTATTGCTGCCTCCCATAGGTTTTGGGTCATCATGGTTTCATTGTCATTTGTTTCTAGGTATTTTTTGATTTCCTTTTTGGTTTCTTCAGTGATCTTTTGGTTATTAAGTAGTGTGTTGTTTAGCCTCCATGTGTTTGTATTTCTTACAGATTTTTTTCCTGTAATTGATATCTAGTCTCATAGCATTGTGGTTGGAAAAGATACTTGATACAATTTCAATTTTTTTTTTAAATTTACCAAGGCTTGATTTGTGCCCCGAGATATGATCTATCCTGGGGAATGTTCCATCAGCACTTGAGAAGAATGTGTATTCTGTTGTTTTTGGATGGAATGTCCTATAAATATCAATTAAGTCCATCTTGTTTAATGTATCATTTAAAGCTTGTGTTTCTTTATTTATTTTCGTTTTGGATGATCTGCCCATTGGTTAAAGTGGGGTGTTGAAGTCCCCTGCTATGACTGTATTACTGTTGATTTTCCCTTTTATGGCTGTAAGTATTTGCCTTATATATTGAGGTGCTAATATGTTGGGTGCATAAATATTTACAATTGTTATATCTTCTTGGTTTGATCCCTTGATCATTACGTAGTGTCCTTCTTTGTCTCTTGTAATACTCTTTGTTTTAAAGTCTGTTTTGTCTGATATGAGAATTGTTACTCCAGCTTTCTTTTGATTTCCATTTGCATGGAGTATCTTTTTCCAACCTCTCACTTTCAGTCTGTATGTGCTCCTAGGTCTGAAGTGGGTCTCTTGTAGACAGCATATATACGGGTCTTGTTTTTGTATCCATTCAGTCAGTCTGTGTCTTTTGGTTGTGCACTTAGTCCATTTACATTTAAGGCAATTATCAATATGTAGGTTCCTCTTACCATTTTCTTAATTGTTTTGGGTTTGTTATTGTAGGTCTTTTCCTTCTCTTGTGTTTCCTGCCTAGAGAAGTTCCTTTAGCATTTGTGGTAAAGCTGGTTTACTGGTGCTGAATTCTGTTAACTTTTGCTTGTTTGTAAAGCTTTTAATTTCTCCATCAAATCTGAATGAGATCGTTGTTGGGGAGAGTAATTTGTTTTTAGGTTTTTCTCTTTCATCACTTTACATATTTCCTGCCACTCCCTTCTAGCTTGCAGAATTTCTGCTGAAAGATCAGCTGTTAACCTTATGGGGATTGCCTTATGTGTTACTTGTTGTTTTTCCCTTGCTGCTTTTAATATTTGTTCTTTGTATTTATTTTTTGATAGTTTGATTAATATATGTCTTGGCGTGTTTCTCCTTGGATTTATCCTGTATGGGACTCTCTGTGCTTGCAGGACTTGATTAACTATTTCCTTTCCCGTATTAGGGAAGTTTTCAACTATAATCTCTTCAAATATTTTCTCAGTCCCTTTCTTTTTCTCTTCTTCTTCTGGGACCCATATAATTAGAATGTTGGTGCATTTAATGTTGTCCCAGAGGTCTCTGAGACTGTCCTCAGTCTTTTCATTGTTTATTCTTTATCCTGCTCTGTGGTAGTTATTTCCACTATTTTATGTGCCAGGTCACTTATCTGTTCTTCTGCTTCAGTTATTCTGCTATTGATCCCTTCTAGAGAATTTTGAATTTCATTTATTGTGTTGTTCATCTCTGTTTGTTTGCTCTTTAGTTCTTCTACGTCCTTTTTAAACATTTCTTGTAGTTTCTCCATTCTTTTTCCAAGATTTTGGATCATCTTTACTATCATTTTTGTAAATTGTTTTTCAGGTAGACTGCCTATTTCCTCTTCATTTGTTAGGTCTGGTGGGGTTTTGCCTTACTCCTTCATCTGCTGTGTGTTTCTCTGTCTTCTCATTTTGCTTAACTTACTGTGTTTGGGGTCTCCTTTTCACAGGCTGCAGGTTGGTAGTTTCTGTTGTTTTTGGTGTCTGTCCCCAGTGGCTAAGTTTGGTTCATTGCATTGTGTAGGCTTCCTTGTGGAGGGGACTAGTGCCTGTGTTCTGGTTGATGGGCTGGATCTTGTCTTTCTGGTAGGCAGATCCACGTCTGCTGGTGTGTTTTGAGGTGTCTGTGGCCTTATTATGATTATAGGCAACCTCTCTGCTAATGTGGTTGTGTTCCTGTCTTGCTGGTTGTTTGGTATAGGGTGTCCTGCACTGTAGATTGCAGGTCATTGACTGGAGCTGGGTCTTGGCGTTGAGATGGAGGTCTCTGGGAGATTTTCACTGTTTGATAATACATGGAGCTGGGAGGACTCTTGTGGACCAGTGTCCTGAAATTGGCTCTCCCACCTCAGTGGCACAGCCCTGATGCCTGGCTGGAGCACCAAGAGCCTGTCCTCCACACGGTTCAGAATAAAAGGGAGAAAAGAAAGAAAGAAAGAAGATAAAATTAAATTAAATTAAATAGTTATTAAAATAAAAAATAATTATTAAGAAAAAAATTTTAAGTAATAAAAAAAAATAAAAGGACATAAAGAACCCCAGGACAAATGGTAAAAGCAAAGCTATACAGACATAATCACACACAGAAGCATACACATACACACTCACAAAAAGAGAAAAAGGGTAAAATATTTATATATATATCATTGTTCCCAAAGTCCACCTCCTCAATATGGGATGATTCGTTGTCTATTCAGGTATTCCACAGATGCAGGGTACATCAAGTTGATTGTGGAGATTTAATCCGCTGCTCCTTAGGCCGCTGGTAGAAATTCCCCTTTCTCTTCTTTGTTCGCACAGCTCCTGGGGTTCAGCTTTGAATTTGAGCCTGCCTCTCCATGTAGGTCGCCTGAGGGCATCTGTTCTTCGCTCAGACAGGACGGGGTCAAAGGAGCAGCTGATTCAGGGGCTCTGGCTCACTCAGGTCATGGGGATGGAGGGGTACGGATGTGGGATGAGCCTGCGGCTGTAGAGGCCAGTGTGACATTGCACCAGCCTGTGGCACGCCATGCGTTCTCTTGGGGAAGTTGTCCCTGGATCACGGGACCCTGGCAGTGGCGAGCTGCACAGGCTCCCAGGAGGGTAGCTGTGGATAGTGACCTGTGCTTGAACACAGGCTTCTTGGTGGCTGCAGCAGCAGCCTCAGCATGGCATGCCCGTCTCTGGGGTCTGCGGTGATAGCCGCACCTTGTGCCCTTCTCTGGAGCTCCTTTAAGCGGCTCTCTCAATCCCCTTTCCTCGTGCAGCAGGAAACAAAGGGGCAAGAAAAAGTCTCTTGTCTCTTCAGCAGCTCCAGACATTTTTCTGGACTCCATCCCAGCTAGCTGTGGTACACTAGCCCCCTTCAGGCTGTGTTCACACAGCCAACCCCTGTCCTCTCCCTGGGATCTGACCGAATCCCAAGCCTCAGCTCCCAGCCCCCACCCATCCCGGCGGATGAGCAGAGAAGCCTCTCAGGCTGGTGAGTGCTGGTCGGCACTGATCCTCCATGTGGGAATCTCTCTGCTTTGCCCTCTGCACCCCTGTTGCTGCGCTCTCCTCCATGGCTCCAAACCTTCCCCCTTTCACCACCTGCAGTCTCCGCCCGTGAAGGAGCTTCCTAGTGTGTGGAAACCTTTCCTTCTTTACATCTCCCTCCCACTGGTGCAGGTCCCATCCCTATTCTTTTGTCTCTGTTTTTTCTTTTTTCTTTTGCCCTACCCAGGTACGTGGGGAGTTTCTTTCCTTTTGGGAAGTCTGAGGTCTTCTGCCAGCGTTCAGTAGGTGTTCTGTAGAAGTTGTTCCCTATGTAGATGTATTTCTGATGTATTTGTGGAGAGGAAGGTGATCTTCACGTCTTACTCTTCTGCCATCTTGAAGCTCCTCCCCTAAGTATTTCTTTTCTGTTATCCCTCCAAATATTCATTTTGTACTTATTATTTTTGGAAAATATAGTTTAAAGCTCATACAACTCTAAAAAGTCCTACACTAAATAATTTTGTCTTTCTTTTTATGCCTTAAATAAACTAAACTGGTTTCTACATTAAAGATTTCTATTTGCTATTTTCTCTGCCTATAACTCTCCTTCCCCCATCTTGGTGGGAATGGCCTTGAAACTCAGTTCAAATGTCACCATTTTGGGTGGCCATTCCAGTGTAAACAATTTAATGTCTCCTCTTATTTTGTCATTCTCAATTGCATTGTCCAATTTTATTTTATTTATAGCTTTTAATATCATGTTTACAAATATGATTCTGCTCTCTAAAATGATAAGATTTTAAGCAGGATTTTCATTGGACATATTGACCGTTTATTATGTGAAATCCAATGAGATTAAAATTTGGGTTTCCTATACCTCTCCCTAAATAACTTAATTTTCCATAGTGGCAGCTTCTTCTGAGATCCAGTTACTCATTTTCCATGCTATGTCTTCCATCAGCATGTGCTAGAGTCATTGCTTTGCTGCATGTATGAGAAATTCTCCTTTGGGGAAATTTTCCAGGACTGACAAGATTCAAAAGATAGGCATGTTCAGGGGATAGTAGGCACTGCATCAGAATTCCCTCTCCAGACTGGCTCTAATAAACTCATTACATTAAGATCAAAATGACTGACCAGCTGTTCCTCTTCCCTGAAGTATTTGTACTTTGAAGGGTGAGAAAAGTCTAAAACTGAGACACTAGGTTTCTATTTATTGAACCCAGACATGAAGAAATATGAAAGAAAAGAAAAGAAAAAAAAAAGCAAGAAAATCTGAAAGGGCTGTATTATCACTGCTGGGAATCATTCACACTGGCTAGAGGGACTATAGGAAAAGCTCTCTAGGAATCAATTGGTCCCTAAATTCTGCCTTGGTTTTCATATTTGGCACAACCTAAGGTTAATTAGAATATCAGGAGTCACTATACAGCCTCAAGTGTAGTGGCCTCATTTGGGACTAATTCTGTCATCATGTTGGGCACAGGCTGACTCCCAGCAAGGGTCACAGCTGGCCGAGGAGAGTTAATTATCCTCAGGATGTAACCACAAAGCCTTAAGCCTGTTACTCAGGTATTTGCTCCTGTTTGCCAGTAGATTTGGATTATCAAAAAAGGCAAAGAAGAGCTCCTATTATCAATATGATGACATACATTTCTTATTCTGGGTAATGAGGGACTAAACCAGGAAAATGTAAGATGAAAACAATTGTATTATTTATTCAAATACAACACATTTTTTTTTTTTTTGAATGCTTACTCTGGGGCCAAGGACTCTTCTGGAAATATGTAGAGATGGTAGTTACTGAGGTAGACCAGGTTTCTGCTTACATGGATGTTATATTCCAGTGACAAGAAATAGGCTCAGAATAAAAAAAAAAAAAAGAAATCTAACAAGAAAGAATCAGGTCAATCACTATAAAAAAATAAACAATGCAATGTTGTAGAGAATGGCATTGTAGAAGAGAAAATTAGATTGCTTTGCTGGTATGGTCATCTAGGAAGGTAATATTTAAGCTGGTCATCCTTATAAAGATATAGAAAAGAGAGTTTCAGGCAGAGGAAGGATCAAGTAGAATTCCTTGAGATAGGTACAAGTTTTGTTTATTTGAGGAAATAAACATAAAGGACTAGGAGAATATATACTTTCAAAAGATTGAGTATATGGAGTAGGCAGATTTTTCCATCTTATTCCTGCTAAGTATTACTAATAACTTTGGGTCTTTTAAGTACAGTGAACATAAGATGGTTCTGAAATGTGGAGAGAATAAGACAGATTAACTAAGGACCTCAGAACTTGAGTAACAATAAAATGGTGAGTCCCCTGGGTTTTCTATTTTTGCCTCATATATCCAGACTTGGAACTGAAAAGAAGCTAATAAATCAGAAACACAGACAAGTATAAATAAAACAAAACAAAATTCCTAACAAAAGTATGCACTCTCTAGCCAAAAGACAAAGAAAAGGGATGCCTAGCAAGAAAGAAAATGTTTATATGGTAATTCCTCTATTCCAGCCAAGCACCATAGAAAACACTGTTGCTTAACCCCTACCCAGGTCAGCAAAGGCTGAGAGGGAAACCTGCATTTCCAATCTCATGAGACTGTAATGAAGCAAGACAAAGCTCCTATTGGGATGGTGTCAGAGGAGATCAAGTAAGGAGTTTGGGTTTTCATCCTCACTGGCTGGTAATGACATCCTTGCCAAAAATGTCAGTGAAGACCACATGAGAAGGCTGGAATTCACCTCCATTCAGCATGAATAATGTGTCCCTTTCCTTCTATGAGGAGATGAAGTCAAAGGAGGCTTGGCATGGAGTTCAGCCATTCACCATTACTGAGCAATACCAAGGCCACACCCACCTCTACATGCATTATCAGTGGAGACCACATGGGGACTGGAAATCCCAACCTGCGCAGCAGTCAGTAATAAGGAGCCCTCTCCCTCAGTTGTGAATGTAGGGTGAATGGGGAATCGATTTAATCTCAATCTGGGAAGAACAAGGCAGCACCAGCCTTCCCCGCTCCAGTGGTGTCAAAATACAATATCAAGAGAATTCAAAGACAAGCCACAGACTGGGAGAAAATATTTGCAGAAGATACACCTGATAAAGGACTGTTATTCAAAATATATAAAGAACTCTAAAAGTGCAACAATAAGAAAACAAACAACCCAGTTAAAAAATGGGCCAAAGACACAATGTTCATTACAGCACTGTTTACAATAGCCAAGACATGGAAGCAACCAGATGTGGTACATATATACAATGGGATATTACTCAGCAATAAAAAAGAATGAAATAATGCCATTTGCAGCAACATATAAAGACCTAGAGATTATCATACTAAGTGAAGTAAGTTAGAGAAAGACAAATGTCATACTATGTCACTTATATATGGAATCTAAAAAATGATACAAGTGAACTTTTTACAAAACCAAAACAGACTCACAGATTTAGAAAACAAATTTATGGTTGCCAAAGGGGAAAGATCAGGGCAGGGAGGATGGATAAATTGAGTTCGGAATTAACGTGTACACACCACTATATATAAAATAGAAAATAAACAAGGACCTACTGTATAGCACAGAGAACTCTATTCAGTATTCTGTAATAACCTAAATGGGAAAAGATTTTGAATAAGAGTAGATATATGTATATGCATAACTGAGTCACTTTGCTGTGCACCTGAAACTAAAACAACATTGTAAATCAACTCTACTCCAATATAAAATAAAAATTTTAGAAAAATAAAAAAAGAATAATCTGATAAAGATTTTAAAGTAACCATTATTTTTAAATATTCAATAAGCAATTACAAACACACTTGAAACAAATGAAAGTAGAAATCTCAATAAAGAAATAGAAATTGTCAGGAGATAAACAGGAGATAGAATGAAGAAGCAAGTGGAAATTTTAGAACTGAAAAATACAAAAACAAAATAAGCTCAATGGATGAACTTAATAGTGGAATTTAGGAGAGAGGGGAAGTAATTAAATGAGAGGGTAGAACAATAAAATTACTTAATAAGAAGACAGAAATAAAATAGACTGAAAGAGAAATGAACAGAGATTCCAAGACCTGTGAAATCACAACAAAAGTTTTAACATTTGTTTAATCAGAGTTCTGGAAGTGGAGGAGAAATAAGGCATGGCTGAAAAAGCATTTGGAGAAATAATATCTGGTATTTTCATAAATTTGGCAAGACACATAAACTTACAGATTAAAAAGCTCAGTGAATCTCATGGGATAATCCCAAGGACATAAGACACAAGATACACCAAGAGTAAACTTCTGAAAATTAAAGAAATATTTTAAAAAATCATAAAATTATCCAGAGATACATGACATCTTACCCATAGAAGAAAGGTAATACATATGAAAGTGGATTTCTCATAAGAAATCATAGAGATCAAAAGGAAGTAATGTAACAATTTTTAAGCCCCAAAAGAAAAGTTTTGTAAACCCTATATCTTATATCCATTGAAATATCTTTCAGGAATTAAGAAAAATTCAAAGCGCTCTCAGATAAATGAAAATTAAGACAGCTGATCACAAGAAGACCTTTTCTAAAATAGTAGCTAAAGGAACTTCTCAAAAGGAGAGGAAATAATAAAAGAGGAAAACTTAGAATATCAGAACAGAAAAATAATACTGTAAGCAAAATTATGAGTAAATGCAATAGGCTTTCCTACTCCTATTGAGTTTTCTAAATTTTGTTTAACGGTTAAAGTAAATATTATAACACTGTCCAATGTGGTTCTAAATGCATTTAGAGGACATATTTAAGACAATTATAAATGGACATGTATAAAAGAACATAAAGGGAGTTAAGTTTTATATACTTCAGTCAAATTTATAAAATGACACCAGTAAGATCTGATGTTATATATTAATACAATGTAATATGTAACATAATATATAGTATAATATATTAAAATATAATATCTACAACAATCATTAAAAAGCTATACAGGCTCCCAGTTTCTAGTTCAACATGTAGACAGCTTACAAGTCATCATTTCAACACTCACAACAAGAAAAAAAAACTGAGAGGACTTCCCTGGTGGTGCAGTGGTAAGGAGTCCACCTGCCAATGCAGGGGACATGCATTCAAGCCCTGGTCTGGGAAGATCCCACATGCCGCAGAGCAACGAAGCCCATGTGCCACAACTACTGAGCCTGTGCTCTGGAGCCCACGAGCTGCAACTACTGAGCCCACATGCCACAACTACTGAAGCCCGTGTGCCTAGAGCCCGTGCTCTGCAACAAGAGAAGCCACTGCAATGAGAAGCCTGTGTACCACAACAAAGAGTAGCCCCCCCTCGCCACAATTAGAGAAAGCCCATGCGTAGCAATGAAGACCCAACACAGCCAAAAATAAATAAATATATTTATTTTTTAAAAAAGAAAAAAAGCTGAGAAAACTGAAAAATAATGACTTTTAAAAGATTCATCAGAGAATTGAGGTCATAGGAGAAAGAGACAAACAGTGAAGAGTGGAGACACAGGCAAATGAAAAGATATAGATCACCTTTGCTGAAGCAGAAGCTGCCAGAGCCAGTAATGGTGGGAATATTTAAATGTCAACTTCAGCAAATTCCTGGAGGTTAAGTGTGGACTAGCTTAAGAGTTAAAAGATCCTAGGGATTCAGTCTATTGGGAAGCCCCCATACTTTAATGGGTTTTACCTCCAGGAAGCCCATCAGTTTCTCAGGGTGAAGACTAGAGAAAAAGCTCCACCTGTTTTGCTAGGGGAAGGGAAAAAAAAAAACATTTTGAAATATACCCAAGAAAAATAACCATTTTTGAATTAAGCCCAGATAATTCTCCACAGCAAAGGCCTACACAGCAAGATATAATATTTCATCAAACCTTACATGGAATGAATGAAGGGAAATTGCACAATCCCAGGCACTTTTAGCCTTTCTGTCTCACCTCAGGGGGGAAACAAAAGATGTGAGAATCATAGTTCAAGACCAGAAGCCCACTAAAAGACAGATCAAACCACATTATTATAGAATGCTTCCTCTTCCCCAGCTTTTTTACCACCATATCAATAGTGAAGTGCTTCTTCAGCTTTTTCTGAGCACTTTGCAGGTTTGCATGGGAATACAGCTTTCCAGACTGTCAGAACTATAACAGAGTTTTTCAAAGGCATTTATGGTTATTTCTTTCCTTAGAACTCAATGGTAAAATTCCAGCTAACTTACCATTGTGTTACTTGTCCCAACCAGTATCATAACTTCAGGATACATACAAAGACATTGGTCTTCTCCATTCCTTTGACACTGAGACTAACTTTGTTTTCAACAATGACCATGGGATTGGGATTCTTCATTCTGCTTTAAATCATGTTAGCCTCCTTGAGCAGGGAAGTGACTGGTTTTCATAGCTTTCTCTTTCATAGTTGAATTTCCATCCTGATGGAGTTGGTAGAAGAAAGTAACCTTCAGCTGAAACACCAGGCACTCCTACTTCTCTTTTTATTTTTCTTTTTTTTTTTTTATACAGCAGGTTCTTATTAGTCATCAATTTTATACACATCAGTGTACACATGTCAAAACCAATGGCCCAATTCATCACACCACCATTCCCACTCCCCCACGGTTTTCCCACCTTGGTGTACATACGTTTGTTCTCTAAATCTGTATCTCAACTTCTGTCCTGCAAACCGATTCATCTGTACCATTTTTCTAGGTTCCACATACATGCGTTAATATACGATATTTGTTTTTCTTTTTCTGACCCACTTCACTCTGTATGACAGTCTCTAGATCCATCCACGTCTCAACAAATGATTCAATTTCGTTCTTTTTTATGGCTGACTAATGTTCCATTGTATATACGTACAACATCTTCTTTATCCATTGGTCTGTCAATGGGCAATTAGGTTGCTTCCATGACCTGGCTATTGTAAATAGTGCTGCAATGAACATTGAAGTGCATGTGTCTTTTTGAATTATGATTTTCTCTGGGTATATGCCCAGTAGTGGGATTGCTGGGTCATGTGGTAATTCTATTTTTAGTTTTTTAAGGAACCTCCATATTGTTCTCCAGAGTGGCTGGATCAATTTACATTCCAACCAACAGTGCAAGAGGGTTCCCTTTTCTCCACACCCTCTCCAGCATTTGTTGTTTGTAGATTTTCAGATAATGCCCATTCTAACTGGTGTGAGGTGATACCTCATTGTAGTTTTGATTTGCATTTCTCTAATAATTAGTGATGTTGAGCAGCTTTTCATGTGCTTCTTGGCCATCTGTATGTCTTCTTTGGTGAAATGTCTATTTAGGTCTTCTGCCCATTTCTGGATTAGGTTGTTTGTTTCTTTAATATTGAGCTGAATGAGCTGTTTATATATTTTGGAGATTAATCCTTTGTCTGTTGATTCATTTGTAAATATTTTCTCCCATTCTGAGGGCTGTCTTTTAGTCTTGCTTATGGTTTCCTTTGCTGTGAAAAAGCTTTTAAGTTTCATTAGGACCCATTTGTTTATTTTTATTTTTATTTCCATTACTCTAGGAGGTGGATCAAAAAAGATCTTGCTGTGATTTATGTCAAAGAATGTTCTTCCTATGTTTTCCTCTAAGAGTTTTATAGTGTCGGGTCTTACCTTTAGGTCTCTAAACCATTTTGAGTTTATTTTTGTGTATGGTGTTAAGGAGTATTCTAATTTCATTCTTTTACATGTAGCTGTCCAGTTTTCCCAGCATCACTTATTGAAGAGACTGTCTTTTCTCCATTGTATATCTTTGCCTCCTTTGTCATAGATTAGTTGACCACAGGTGTGTGGGTTTATATCTGGGCTTTCTATCTTGTGCCATTGATCTATGTTTCTGTTTTCGTGCCAGTACCATACTGTCTTGATTACTGTAGCTTTGTAGTATAGTCTGAAGTCAGGAAGTCTGATTCCTCCAGCTCCGTTTTTTTCCCTCAAGACTGCTTAGGCTATTTGGGTTCTTTTGTGTCTCCATACAAATTTTAAGATTATTTGTGCTAGTTCTGTAAAACATGCCATTGGTAATTTGATAGGGATTGCATTGAACCTGTAGATTGCTTTGGGTAGTATAGTCATTTTCACAATATTGATTCTTCCAATCCAAGAATATGGTATATCTCTCCATCTGTTGATATCATCTTTAATTTCTTTCATCAGTGGCTTATAGTTTTCTGCATAGAGCTATTTTGTCTCCCTAGGTAGGTTTATTCCTAGGTATTTTATTCTTTTTTTTCAATGGTAAATGGGAGTGTTTCCTTAATTTCTCTTTCAGATTTTTCATCATTATTTTATAGGAATGCAAGAGATTTCTGTGCATTAATTTTGTATCCTGCAACTTTACCAAATTCATTGATTAGCTCTAGTAGTTTCTGGTGACATCTTTAGGATTCTCTATGTATAGTATCATGTCATGTGCAAACAGTGACAGTTTTACTTCTTTTCCAATTTGTATTCTTTTTATTTCTTTTTCTTCTCTGATTGCTGTGGCTAGGACTTCCAAAACTATGTTGACTAATAGAGGTGAGAGTGTACATCCTTGTCTTGTTCCTGACCTTAGAGGAAATGCATTCAGTTTTTCACCATTGAGAATGATGTTTGCTGTGGGTTTGTCATATATGGCCTTTATTATGTTGAGGTAGGTTCCCTCTATGCCCACTTTCTGGAGAGTTTTTATCATAAATGGGTGTTGAATTTTGTCAAAAGCTTTTTCTGCATCTATTAAGATGATCATATGGTTTTTCTTCTTCAGTTTGTTAATATGGTGTATCACATTGTTTGATTTGCACATATTGAAGAATCCTTGTATCCCTGGGATAAATCCCACTAGAGCATGGTGTATGATCCTTTTAATGTGTTGCTGCATTTTGTTTGCTAGTATTTTGTTGAGGATTTTTGCATCTATATTCATCACTTATATTGCTCTGTAATTTTCTTTTTTTTGTAGTATCTTTGTCTGGTTTTGGTATCAGGGTGATGGTGGCCTCATAGAATGAGTTTGGGAGTGTTCCTTCCTCTGCAAATTTTTGGAAGTGCTTGAGAAGGATGGATGTGAACTCTTCTCTAAATGTTTGATAGAATTCACCTGTGAAGCCATCTGATCCTGGACTTTTGTTTGTTGGAAGATTTTTAATCACAGTTTCAATGTCATTACTTGTGATTGGTCTGTTCACATATTCTCTTTCTTTCTGGTTCAGTCTTGGAAGGTATACCTTTGCAAGAATTTGCTCATTTCTTCCAGGTTGTCCATTTTATTGGCTTAGAGTTGCTTGTAGCAGTCTCTTAGGATGCTTTGTATTTCTGCGGTGTCTGTTGTAACTTCTCCTTTTTCATTTCTAATTTTATTGATTTGAGTCCTTTCCCTCTCTTTCTTGATGAGTCTGGCTAATGACTTATCAATTTTGTTTATTTTCTCAAAAAAACAGCTTTTAGTTTTATTGATCTTTGCTATTGTTTTGTTTGTTTTTATTTCATTTATTTCCACTCTGATCTTTATGATTTCTTTCCTTCTGCTAACTTTGGGTTTTGTTTGTTCTTCTTTCTCTAGTTCCTTTAGGTGTAAGGTTAGATTGTTTATTTGAGATTTTTCTTGTTTCTTGAGGTAGGTTTGTATAGCTATAAACTTCCCTCTTAGAACTGCTTTTGCTGCATCCCATAGATTTTGGTTCATTGTGTTTTCATTGTCCTTGTCTCTAGGTATTTTTTTGATTTCTTCAGTGATCTCTTGGTTATTTAGGAACGTATTGTTTAGTTTCCATGTGTTTTTGTTTTTTACGGTTTTTTTCCCCTGTAATTTATTTCTAATCTCATAGTGTTGTGGCCAGAAAAGATGCTTGATATGATTTCAATTTTCTTAAGTTTACTGAGGCTTGATTTGTGACCCAAGATATGATCTATCCTGGAGAATGTTCTGTGCACACTTGAGAAGAAAGTGTAATCTGCTGTTTTTGGATGGAATGTCTTATAAATATCAATTAAATCTATCTGGTCTATTGTGTCATTTAAAGCTTTTATTTCCTTATTAATATCATTTTGGATGATCTTTCCATTGGTGTAAGTGAGGTGTTAAAGTCTCCAGCTATTAATGTGTTACTGTTGATTTCCTTTTTATAGCTGTTAACATTTGCCTTATGTATTGAGGTGCTCCTATGTTGGGTGCATATATATTTATAATTGTTATATCTTCTTGTTGGATTGATCCCTTGATTATTATGTGGTGTCCTTCCTTGTCTCTTGTAACATTCTTTATTTTAAAGTCTATTTTATCGGATATGAGTATTGCTACTCCAGCTTTCTTTTGATTTCCATTTGCATGGAATATCTTTTTCCATCCCCTCACTTTCAGTCTGTATGTGTCCCTAGGTCTGAGGTAGGTCTCTTCTTGACAGCATATAGATGCGTCTTGTTTTATATCCATCCAGCAAGGCTGTGTCTTTTGGTTGGTGCATTTAATCCATTCACTTCTAAGGTAATTATTGATATGTATGTTCCTATGACCATTTTCTTAATTGTTCTCGGTTTGTTTTTGTAGGTCCTTTTCCTCTCTTGTGTTTCCCACTTAGAGAAGTTCCTTTAGCATTTGTTGGAGAGCTGGTTTGGTGGACCTGAATTCTCTTAGCTTTTGCTTGTCTGTAAAGCTTTTGATTTCTCCATCGAATCTGAATGAGATCCTTGCTGGGTAGAGTAATCTTGGTTGTAGGTTCTTCCCTTTCATCACTTTAAGTGTATCATTCCACTCCCTTCTGGCTTGTAGAGTTTCTGCTGAGAAATCAGCTGTTAACCTTATGGGAGTTCCCTTGTATATTATTTGTCATTTTCCCCTTGCTGCTTTCAATAATTTTTCTTTTCCTTTAATTTTTTCCCGTTTGATTACTATGTGTCTCAGTGTGTTTCTCCCTGTGTTTATCTTGTATGGGACTCGCTGTGCTTTCTGGACTTGGGTGGCTGTTTCCTTTCCCATGTTAGGGAAGTTTTCGACTATACTCTCTTCAAATATTTTCTCGGGTTCTTTCTCTCTCTCTTCTCCTTCTGGGACCCCTATAATGTTAATGTTGTTGTGTTTAATATTGTCCCAGAGATCTCTTAGGCTGTCTTCATTTCTTTTCATTCTTTTTTCCTTATTGTGTTCTGCAGCAGTGAATTCCACCATCCTGTCTTCCAGGTCACTTATCCGTTCTTCTGTCTCCATTATTCTGTTATTGATTCCATCTAGTGTAGTTTTCATTTCAGTCATTTTATTGTTCATCTCTGTTTGTTTGTTTTTTAATTCTTCTAGGTCTTTTTTAAACATTTATTGCATCTTCTCAATCTTGGCCTCCAGTCTTTTTCCAAGGTCCTGGATCATCTTCACTATCATTATTTTGAATTCTTTTTCTGGAAGGTTGCCTATCTCCACTTCATTCAGTTGTTTTTCTGGCGTTTTATCTTGTTCCTTCATCTAGTACATAGCCCTCTCCGTTTTCATCTTGTCTATCTTTCTGTGAATGTGGTTTTTGTTTCACAGGCTGCAGGATTGTAGTTCTTCTTGCTTCTTCTGTCTGCTGTCTCTTATTTCTCTTGAATACACATTTCTCAGTTTGCAGTATGCCTTTGTTTGATTTCTAAAATATGGCTGATTTCTAAAAAGTCTATTTGTTTTTATCAATGCTTATTTGGGTAAGGATTTGCCAAACTCCTTACTTCTTCATACCAGAAGTCTTCCCTTTGGACTAATCTTTTGTAAGATTGATGCTATTTCTATTTTAAATATTTGGTAGAATTTAAGGTGAAGTCCATTAGGTCTAGGTTATTCTTTTTAAAATATTTTAAATTAGATTCCATTATTTTAATGCTTATAAGACTATATTTTCTGAATGTTTTAATTTGTTGGTTCTCTGAGTATTAATTATTCTAATTTTTAAAATTTGTTTAAAGTAGTCCATTATATCTTTTTATGATCTTTTTGATTTCTGTAGAATTTGTGGTCATAGCTTTTTTGTATCTGACAGCAGAATTTGCATACTCTTTTTCTCTCAATTTATTATACTAAATTGAAATTTTATTTTTAAATAATTTTAATTTCTAAAAATTTACTTTTTCATTTAAATAATTTTTATTAAGATCATTTAAAGTAATTACCTTTTATCTTTGTTGGTTCTATTTTATGTCTGTTTTCTATTTTATTAATCCTCATTTTATTTTTAATATTTGCTTCATTCTATATTTTCTCAGCTTAATTTTTCTAACTTCATAAGATAAGTGCTTAAATTATTGGACTTTAGCCATTATTTTCCTTTCAAACACAGTAACTGAATTCTATAGATTTCTTCTAATCATAGTTGAAATGCATCTCATGAATTTTGATACATCCAATTGTCATTATTATTCAGTTGAAGGTATTTTCTAAATACCATGGTGATTTCATCTTTGATTTTAAGTTTCTTTGAAATATATTACTAAACTTCCATTAAATGAAGATTTATTTATACATTTATTTTAACAATTTATTTTTAAATTTCCACCTTAATTGCACTGTGGTCATAGAATAAATTTTGTCTGACTTTAATCCTTTGACTATTGTTGAGACTCACTTTGCCACATAGTGTACAGTTAATTTTAATTAATCTTTCTCCATTGTGTCTAAAAATATTTTTTATTCTGCAGTTATTGTATTTTATAAATGTCCAAATGACCATTAGGGAATTTGTCAATATTCTTTTAAAATTTCTATTCTGAATTTTCTGATATTTTTGTCATTTGTTCTTTAAATTACTATGATTTGGTATGTTAATTATCTCTTTCTCTGTCTGAATATATATATGTAAATATATATTATTTTATTATGATTATATATATAATTATAGGTACATAAAATATAGAATCTCAAACTATTTTCCTTGACTGACACTTTATCATTATAAAGGTCTTTCTCTATCTTTGATAATGCTAAAAATTACTTTGTCTACAAGGAACTATAGTTATAACATTTCTGTTCTTAATATTTGCATGCTATAATTTTTCAGTTTTATTTTTAATATTTTCATATTTATATTGCAAATGTGTATTTTGTAAAACAGCACACTTCAATGTGCTTTCTACTAGTCCAGTTAGGAAATCTTTATCTCATATAGGACATTTATTCCATTCAGATATAATGCATTCTTGAAGGATGTTTTGGTTTAACTCTAATTTGCATTTTTGTTTTTAATTCTTTGATGACACGCTCCATTTTTCTTCCTGGCTTCCATTGTTCTTCTAATCTTATTGTTTATTGTTGCTCTTTTGAGGGAAATCTATCCTTTCCGCCACCCTTCCTGCTTTTGAGATTCTCTATTTATGCTTGGCTTTAAGTCACTTTACTATAATGTATCTAAGTAGGATTTTGTTTAATTATTACAGCTTAGTGTTTGTTGTACTTTTAGAATATGTGTAATGATTTTTTTTCATCTTTTCATCAATTTGGAACATTCTGAACCATTATCTCTTCCAACTTGTTTTTGCTTGTTTTAATTTTCTATCCTTTCTTCTCTGGGTCCCAAATTTTACTTTTGGTAGATTTTTTCTATGTTATCTGTCTTTAATGTTTTTTACCTTTTTATGAAAATATTTCATATTGCTGTGTCTCTGAGTATTTTCTTCTTATCTAGTTCTTTAATCTATCTTCCATCTATAGAGTATTTAATTTTGTTTTTATTTCTTTTAACTAAAATATTTTTTTCTTTTTATGGTTTCTTTTTTCTACCTAAATTCTTCATCTTGTCTTTTATTTCTTTGAACATACTATGTTTAACCATTTTAAAGTTTATGTGTCATAACTCTATTGTATTGAACATTTATGGTTTTTCTTCTATTGTATATTTTTCCCTTTTTTTTCCAGTCACATTTTCTTGCACTCTTTCATACATGGTTATTTTCCATTTAGTGTTGTATGTTATGCCTATAAAATTTTAAAATAATTGAAACCACAGATTCTATTTTCTTCTTCCATGGAGTGTTATATTTGCTTCTGGCAGGTGGTAGTCAAATGATCCTATATTACCTGAATATAACCAGACATCAAGAGATATAATACCCACAAATTATATGGTATGTACTTCCTATTCTTAGATTGTATCTTGGGAACCCAACTGAATGTCTTGGCCCATGGAAGTTACCAGTGCTGCCAATGGTAGGCTTTGAATTTTAATTTTCTTTAGCTCTCTGCAACTATTATAAACCAATTTCAATTTTTAAACCTCTCAGCCTTCCAACTCCTCTTCTAGAATTGGCAGATATGCTGAGCAGAAAAGTAGCATCAAATGTCAGTTTCACCTCTCTGGGTTTTTCTCTTCTTTGAGACCTTATCCCCATAACTGTTCACTTCCTTGTAAGTAGTCAGATGATTTCAAGCATTGTATTTAAAATATTACATCCAGCCTAACATGTTTTGGGTTTGCATTACCTAGACTTCAATTCCCAGAATACCTTTTGTTTTTCACAGCCTTGGGTATGGCTTTTGTGTTGACAGATAATTTTCATTGCAAATATACAACTCACTCAACCCCTCCTGCTTCTCCTCCTCTTCATTATCATCTCAGAAAATGTTTTGGTATGAAAACATTTTAATCAACTCCCCTGTTATGGGTTAAATTGTGTCCCCTCAAAAAAGTATGTTGATATCTTAATCCCTGGTACCTTTGAATGTGACTTTATTTGGAAATAGGGTCTTTGCAGCTGTCAAAAATAAAGCCATTAGGGTGGGCCTTAATCCAATAAGACTAGTGTCCTTATAAAAAAAAAGGAGAATAGACAAAGACACAGGGACACACAGGAACAATGCCATGTAACAATGGAGGCAGAGATCAGAGTGATGCATCTATAAGCCAAGGATGCCAGGAATACCAGAAACTACGAGAAAGGCATGGAATGGATTCTTCACTGTCAAATTCAGTGAGAGTATAATCCTGCTGACATCTTGATTTTTTACTTCTATTCTCCAAAACTGTGAAAGAATAAACTTCTCTTGTTTTAAGCTACCTAGTTTGTGGTACTTTGTTTTGACAGCCCTAGGAAACTAATACACTCCACTCTTAGTCCCAAATAATTTCTCAAAATCCTAGGTTTCTAAATTGACTGTGGCTTCTCTCTTTACAGTCTTTCTATCCTCACAGCCCTTTCATAGATATTAAAGGATTCCTTGTCTGCAACTGGTGACATTTGTGATGATTTCCTTTTACTTTCTGTTACCTTCCCTTTCTGGTCTGTCCTCCATGTTAATATTCTTCCTTTTTTTTTTTTTTTTTTTTGGTCTTTAATAAAAAGGTAGTTCTTCTTTTGTATATGCCTGAGACTGCTTCATCTCTTTGCTAAAGAATCAAGGGCTATAATATTTTTCCAGGGGCTTCTGATGGCAAGAGAAGTATTTGGTAAACTCATGTTTAGTTTTCAGGAATAGACCCCCTCTCTTGGATTTACTTGCATTTTCAACAAATTGCAATGGTAAATTTTGAGACACAATAGCATGTGAAAAGATCAGGTATAATAGGGTACATTTACATTTTTAATGTTTTTGAAAATTTTTTTCTGCTGACCAACACTATGACATTTTTTTTATATCACGTTCTAAATCACACACACATACACGTACACATATATAATTGAAAAAAAAATAGTTGCATGCAAAAATGCTTAGCTTACTAAGATAAAAATCTTCTGTTTTTTATTCAATTTTATGCTTTTATAGTTAACAAAATGTAGTTCATGAACAACTAAAAATGAACTCACAGCAACAAATCCTGATCCAAAATTTAAAGATCACTGACAAGGTGACTGGTTTTCTGCCTGACAGTACTTTCTGATGACCATGGTGTGGGATCCCACATTAGTGAAGCAAAAGAAAGATCAGGAAGAATGCATCACTCTCTCATTAGATCTTTCTTCTAATTCCCTTCATATAATTCTCTGAAATTTATTTGTTTAGTTCAGATTTCTGATGCACAGAAAGAAGACATATTTTTAAGGTTTTATTGAAAGAATTCTTGCCTGAAGGTGAGTGGAGGTGGGTACAGTGACTCCTCAAATTATGTTCTATCAGAGGAATCTATTATTTCAGCATCCGGTTTATTTGAAACACAATCTTTTCCTATTTATTTTCCCTTTGCTGATGCAGAATTAAATTCCATGAAGGAACACATTTTATTTTCATCAGGTGGGTCTTTGATGCTATATTTTTCTTCTGTTTTTGATAAAAGCCATTTGCAAACTTCTTTTTGGTTTAAACCATTGAATCAAATGTAAGGACAAATTCTAAATCAAATATAAGCTACATTCTCATAGAACTGCTTGACATCAAGCGTGAAACCCAACAATAGCATATTCTGCTGAAGAGGGCAGAGTGTTTGCTGGGCTGAGGCTTTTGTGAATTCCTAATATCTGCACATTTGTTTCCACATTGGTGCTCCCCTCCACCATTTGGGGCATGACAGGGAAAGATCAGAGAAAATATTGTTGGAAAGAGTTAACAGCAGGTGCCATGCTTGCTTATTGCTTCTTGCAGTTTTCAGCAGTTGATGCTTCACCATTAAATATTTTCATATACAGTTTTCTATTTGCTTTGAATTACTGAAATATACTAAGCATATCTCTCCAAGGACCCAGAGCCATGGCATAATAGGCTCCTGCTAATAGCTTGAAACTGTACAGCAATCTAGTTTTAAAATACAACACAAATCTTTATCTAAAAGCACTAACACCTCACTCTTGTGTTCGCAGAGTATGTTTTCACATTTCCTCTTGCGATGCATAGGAAGGGGGAAAAGCTACAAGAGAAATGATGCATTCTGGGCAAGGAGCCAATTTAAAAAGTCTGTTCTTTCCAGTTTGCTGTCACTTGTCGTGGTTAAACAAAACACGGAGGAGAAGAAGAGAAATTGGCTTCAGTGTAAATGTCAACATTCTGATTAAAGCAAACACAAAGCATTCAGAACTCTTGACAAAAAAAAAAAAATTAAATTGAATTATGAAAGGTATGCAAATGAAGCCCTTCCTCTGTATGATTACCAAGACTTATACATTTTGTATTTTCTGTCTGTGCTGGAGGAATCTGTGCTGCAGGACAAGGAGTTCAGAAACAGGAAAGGGAAGGTGAACAACACATTTCCCAGCTGACGACAGCTGGAAACCACTAAAATATTGGTTCAGAATCGCCCAACACTTTTGCAAACACTGGGGAAGATTGGAAAGCTGACGGTAAGGCCTGGTGTTTTCAGTCTCTTGTCTTCTAGCTAACCAAGGTTTCCCCTAGGACACAAACCCCAAAAGAATTTATTTAAAGGATTCAAAAAATATCATTTATTAGAGGGGAGAGTTCTAAGAAAAATATTAAAATGCATTGATGTCAACTATACTGTGTCACTTTCTTGGTATCTCCTTTAAGACCTTAGAAATTGAATTGTTTGAAATGCAGTTTGAGAGGGTTCTCAGCACGCATTCATGATATGCAGTTTTCAAGGTAGCATAATATACTCCATTTCTGTAATTAAAATTAATGGGAAAATAAAAAATAAATGGTGTGCATTGGTCCTCTTCCCCTGGAGAAGAATATATTTGCCTTCTTGGGTGAATACGTATGGTCCGATTATAAGAGACTACAGATGAGGTGTGTGGGTTTGCCTCTATATATGAAGAAGGTCATATGCTAAATGTGAGAAAAATCTTTCTCACCTTCCATTCTTTTCTCTCCAGGATCTATGGTGCCATTGTGTTTCTGAACCTTACCTTTGCCTGTAATATTACAATTGCTTTCTGATTTATCATTGGCCCTGTCTTTCTGCTTTTGGGGATATTCTGAAACTGCTTTCAAACTGCAGTGTGCACTCAGCCTGTTATTTCTGACCCCAGAGTCTGAAATAGTTACTTAGTACCTGTCAGGAAAGTCCAAACCCTGGCCTGATATTCAAGGCTTTCTTAACTAGCCTTAAACTAACTTTGTATTCCCTTCACAAAAATTTACTGGGTATCTACTAAATGTCAGTCATTTGCCTTTTCCTCACCTTGTTGCCTACACATTTCCTACTTTGGGTTTATTTTATTTCTCTCCCATCATATTCTGTGCTTTTCCATTTACACCACATTATTCTTGTGCCCTTTCCTTACATGGACCTTCCTGCATATTTACCTACCAGACACTCATATCTTTCAAGGCTAAATTTAAAAGGTTCCTCTTTCTTGAAATCTTTCCTATTACTGCATTTGAAAATGACTCTTCCTTCCCAGAATTTTTATATCTTCCTATTTGTAACCCTTGGAACTTATTAATATTACTTTAAATCAGTAATAGGTGTATATCTTACATCTGGCCTAAAAGAATCTTAAAAATTGAAGCTTTTGTTTATACATTTTCATGTCCCGCTGAAATCAGCACACTGTAAGCTGTGAGATGTACATCTAGATAATACTGGAAAAGTTATGTTACCTATCAATGTTCCAATCCCCATGTCCATAATATGAGTATGATAATATCTCTAACTCCCAGGGAATTATGAAAATTATGTTTATAAAATTGTGTAGAGCTCTAAGTTTTAGATATAATTTATATTATTTTAATTTTTAATATTGATAGTGTATCTAAGTACATAAATAAATGAATGAAGTTAGTAGTTCATGGATATAGACACTAAAGCTGGAGCATCGACTATCTGATACACGTTTTTCATAGATGGTTTAATAGAATTCTCACTATAACTTTGTAAGGTCTGTATTAAAATACTGACCATGTAGATGAGGCTGGATAGACCATATACAGATAACCAGTCTGACTCTAAAGCCTGTGATTTTTCTCGAACACTCAGGAATTTATTCCTTGGACTGTCCTAAATAACAGAGAACTTTGTCAAACTAGACACAGGGACAACACACCCCCAGTCCTACCATGGACCTACCTCCCCATTCCTTTAGTGTATGACAGTAAATTAATTTCACCTTAGAGAACCAGACATGTTTATTTTAAACCCTTAAACCCCCCTTTCCCGTGCTTCCATTCTTTCCCCAGATCCATTGCTGCCTAGGATTTCCCTACATGTGGGTCCAAATACATTCATTAGCAATTTATTTTTACAATACTCCAGGCTGCCAAATGCAGTCTCTGTCCTCACTGTAACATGTATTCCAGGTGATATTGATAAAACCTGTCCAGGGAGCAGGTTTTGAGAAATAAATGACAGTCAAGTTCAAATGTATTAGGGATTACTTTATCCCAATCATATAGGAACGTCAAATGTTTCCATGTGGTATAGAGTGAGACTCATCACATTCTACAGGATAGAGAGACTAGAGATTATCAAATATTACATACCATTTTATTCAGGAAAATGAGACCTGGAGAGAGTTTAACTGTAATTAACCAACATAAGTCATTAGAGTCAATAAGAACTCTTGGGATGGTTTTCAATGGAATTCTCATTCATTCATTTATTCAATACTATTTCTTGGGCCTCCACATTATAGTGTCATTCACTGAAGAGAGCCAGCCATAACTAGCCTCACCTCTCTGGGAGTTTACAATCTGGAAACTACATTATCTTACAAACAAAAACTATAAAACAAGAACAGGAATTCCGAAGAGATTATCACGGGTGTATTTCAAATAGGTGAATTAAAAAAATACACGTACACCTATTAAGCATTTATGTGTAACGTGGGAGCTGGTGTGAAACAAGGCCGGTGTTTGCAGAGAAGATGAGGGCTTACCTGCTTCACCACCAACACAATCCTCCCAAGGTGCCCTGGACAAGAAGAAGCAAGGTCTCCCAAGCTCATTTCCCACACTTTCTCATCTGTGCACTCAGATTTGGGAACGAAGCCTCTTTTTGTTGTTGTTTTCATGTGGAGAAAAATACACGTTTCTTCCTTCAAAGTAAACATTCTGGAAGCTGTTGTGATTGTTCAGATTTCTTTAAAGACCTTGACGCCACTTACCATTGCTTTTTAGTCTGCAGGGAACATAGTGAAACTGAAGTCTCTCATGGAGCTTTTATTCCTCTTCTTTCAGACTTAATAGAAAACAGTAGGGGACACTTGGGCCACCAATGTCAGTGCCATTTCAGGGTCTGCTTTGGTTTTGTTCTCAAGAAAAATGTCATTGGATTAATTTTTTTTTTAAGAGGATATTTTGCTCAGAAGAAGCCCTGACATTTGTCGTTTATCTTTCCTCTTCTACCCCACACCCCTTGCCTGCCTTTTCTTCCTTTGGGCAGGATAAAGGCCTGAGATTGAATGGGGTTTTCTCTTGCTAGTGCTTTGGCAATGGTTTAGAACTTTGTTTGACCATGGCCATGAAATACGTTTTACATGAGAGCCAGCATGTAAACACAAAGAAACACACACACTCCTCTTTTGACCAAAGTTTGTACCTTTACTGGACAATTTATGCCTTTTTTTTTTCTTTTAGACACCTCCCACTTCCAAAATATTAACTTTGAAGCTATTGCCTGATATTTGGCCTTTAGTAGTCAAGCCTTATTTTTTGCATGAAATTATACTTTATATATACTTCATTAGATAAGTATTTATTCTTCCTGATTTTTCAACTCCTTCTATTCAACCCAAAACCTCTGAGTTCTCAAAAGCCTTAAGCAGCCATCACCAAAACAATAATAACAATGAACAAAAGCAAAACTAAACAAACCTTTTTCTCATTAGAGTCATACTGTGATATTTTAAATCCATTTAAGATCTACTAAATTAACTTCCACCACTAATGGCTTACAACAGGCCAGCTGAAAACCCTGCTTTGTAGCATAGAAGCTGAGGTTGTTACTGGCTGTGACAGTAAGTCCTGGGAAGGATTCTGAGGCTGATCTCCAGTGGAAAGCGTGCAGGAATCGATTATTCAGGTCTGCCAAAGGAGTAGCTATTGAATCTTCTGGAAGTTGTGACATGCTTTGGTCTTCAGATAGCTGGGAAGTTCTCTGGAAGTTCTGTGCTTTATTCAGACTGAGAATCACTCAGGACTGCATTTTGATGTTGAGGGACCTAGGCACTTTCCTTCACAGGCCCCTCTATCAAAACAAAATATTTTATGACTGTGTTAGTATAAAGACAAATATAATTAGGGCTGGATTTACAATGGAACATTGCTATTCGTTATTATATTTTTTTTTCCTTCTGATTTTAAAACAAATTACAATGGAAACATTTTCATATTGGTTCACAATTTGGCACCAGAAACGAAGGGCAAGGAGAGAACAAAGAAAGAGGCAGTCATTCTATGTTGGTGTTAATAATAAGCAAGAGAACTTACATAGGAGGCTTGTCTTGGGATCTTAGCACCCACCACAAAAACCTGAAAAGTTTATAGAGAGGCCTTAAAAGGTTAAGTAATGTATTCAGTCCAGATGGTCTCACAACACCTTAATCTCTTTAGACTGTGTCTTTGAAACATCTCCTAGTGTGGGAATGATGGTGGGTGGAACCTACATTCCAAAGACAGCAGAGGGGGGGAGGAGCTTTCTACTGCCCTGTCCAGCTCATGGGTCAGCTGGTGGTCACATCCTTTCTATGATCTCCTCCCATATTTCATGAATTTCTAAATGTATAGTTTGGCCTGGGCCCTGTGCCTATCATCTGGATGGATAGTTTGTCTAGAATCCCTTAATTGTAATGCAAAGTATACTTTGTAATTTAAAGATAAAAGAACTGACCTTTTTCTCTTATGAGTAAAAACCATGTTCTAAATAATTTCTAGAATAATGAAGATTAGCTTGTGTGGCTACATCTACTTCTTTTACCTAATAGTACACATTTTGGGGTAGGTTATATTTAGAGATACCATAATGGCTGTGGGTAGCAGAACCATTTGGGACTTGGGTTGGGGATCAGAATACGTGTGGGGTCAGGGTTAAGCCTTAGGAATCTTACATGGAATTAGACTGGAGGAGGAAAATGGTGGTTTAGAGATGGGATTTGGAAACTGTGACAAGAAATAGAATATTCTTTGTTCTCAACACTTTGTCAAGGACTACTTTTCTAAGGAGAAATAAATATATTTTATACAACTAATATATGCTTTCAAACACTATAATAAGTTAACAGTATAAATAAATAAAAAAGAGAAAGCATCCATAATTCCAGTAATTCCACAAAGATCTAGCCACTGTTAATATTATTAACAATAATATTTAAAAAACAGATGTATATATATATATATATATATATATATATATATATAATTACACAGATGATGTATATAATCTATTATTACACAGATTGTTCTGCTACCTGCACTTTTACTCAATAATATATCATTGAAAACTTCCGTATAATTAATTTTCAATCTAAAATATAATTCTTAATCCATGGCAGGAGACCCATCATTTGTTTAATGTGCTTTTCATTATAGAATTCATGTTTTCCTTAGTTGTTTCCTAATACAAACAATGCTGTCCTAAATTTACATCACCTGTGAGTACAGCTTCATGCATCTGTATTCTCTCAGAAAAAATTCATAGAAGTGGAAGTTCCGAGGTAAATTGTTATATACTTCAGATAGTTGACTGCTTTTTATGTTCTTTAACGAACTACCTATTGACATCCATATCCCATTTTTCTCTTTTTCTTTTGCTTAGAAAACATGCTTTACAGAAAAAGAAATGTTAATCCTATGATCATTGTACATATTGAAAATATTTATATTATTTTATTTATATCCTTCTGAAGTTGTTTTCTCTTTCTCTGCAGATGTAAAATTTTATTTGGTGAAAATCTAACAATATTTCCTGTTTGATTTCCTTTTTTCATGTTAGTATCATATTAAAAGCACTTCCAAACCTTAAAGTTATGTGAATATTCACTAATATTTCTTCTATTATTTGAAATTTTAAAATGTCTGTATTTAAATGATTTTATTCATTTCAATATAATATGTGAAGAATAATTCAATATTTTGCATTTTCTATCTGTATTTATTAAAAAATATATTCCCACATTTTAAAGATAGCTTCTATATCATATATTAAATTTCATATGAAATGTGGCTGGTTTCTAGACTTTCTTATTTTCATTGATATATCTGTTTATTTCTGTACCAACACCACACTATTTTAATTTCTAAATCTGTAAAACATAATAAAAAAGGGAATCCCTGATGGAGCCTTTCTTTTTTTTCAAAAATGAGTTACTCAATCATTTAATTTTCTTAGAAGAAATGTAGTATAGTTTTCTTTTTTTTTATTTCAATTAAACCTTTGGACAACTTATTGAAATTGTACTAAAGTTAGTTTAATTCCAAAGAATAAATATTTTCACAATATTTTATCTTTCCATCCAGAGTCATAGAACATTCCCTTATTTATTTATTTACTCATATACACACACACCTCTACACATACACTTACACACAAACACATGTATACATGTAGATGTATAAATAGGTATATCTAGGTAGAGTTTTAGAGACTTCTTTGACTAATACATTTTTGCTTACTTCTTGATATTTTTTATTTTGGTTGCTGTGGCAAATATATAATCTTTTTTTTTCTATACATGTTCCAAGTGGTTATTGCTGCTCTATAGGAAAGCTTTATAGTTCTCTACTTATTTTGTAACTATAAACCTTGCCATATTTCAGTGTTAACTCAGACTAATTTTTCCTTCGATTCACTGAGTTTTTGGAGTTTGGAGTTTTGGAGTAAATCTTATAATCTGTAAGTTACAGTATTTTGTCAGTTTCTTTACAATATTTATATATCTATGTTTTTATTATCTTATTTCATCAGAACTTCAGAAACTTGTTGAATAATAACAGTGGTAGCAGGCATCTCTATTTCCTCCCAGAACTGACCAGGAATACCTCTGAGCTGTGTAGTCAAATAAGGTAACATAGTCAGTATGGAAAACAAGTTTTTATCCATATTCCTAGCTCATTCGAAAGTTTATTTTCACTTTAGTTTTTTTATTTTATTAACAAACAGATTCGAACTTTATGAAATGCAAGTTAGCATCTAATAAATAAGTCATTTTTTCCTCTCTCTTGACCTTTTGATGGGATACATTATATTTATTGTTTTCCTAATGGTGAGCCCATCTTCACACCTGGAGTAAATTTTATTTGACGTTGATGTACCATTCTTTTGACATAACACAGAATTTAATTTGTTAAAATTTTGCTCACCATTTTTACAGCCTTATTATAGGTGTGGTTATTCTGTAATATGTGTGTGCAAGAATATGTGTTTGCATACATGCATGCTCTTTACAAATCATGGTGTCAAGTTTATGCCAGCTACAGAAAATGAGCTAAAAAACGTTGTCTTCTTCTATGATCTGGAGCAATTTAGATTGCGTGGAAATGTAGCTTCCCTGGAAGATTTGATAGATCAACCCACAGTCACCCAGATTGCTTTATATTTAAGTCAGTTTATCCAACATTAAAAATAACTTTGTCCCTATAATCCACTAAGTTTTTATCAAGCCTCTAATATGCTGGATGCAGCAGGGAGACACAGGAATTGGTCACAGTAGGTCCACAAGCAAAAGACAGTCTACAATACAAAGCAATTCCTTCTAAAACCCAAAGAATGGAACACACAATGCATTTTGTTGGAATTCAAAAGAACAAACAATAGTCTTGGCCTCCTTGGCTAGGAAAGTTCTTTGTTTATGTTCCTTGTTTAGTTTTTTTTTGTTTTTTTGTTTTTGTTTTTTTTAGTTCTGTTTTTCTCTGAATGAGGAGGGATTTAGTCTTTATCTCAGGATAGCCTAGCTGAGGAGTTCTGAGGGCACCTTAGCTGTAAGTATGAACTACTATTTGGGATATGAATTGTGTGATAGAAGCACAGGTGAGCATTCTGACAGAACGGAGAAAGCACATTAGGAATATAATGTTAGAAGGAAAGACTGGAGTCAGATGCCCAAGGAACTTGCAATATGTACAATTTTTCCATTCCTAACAACTTATTTCCATTCATACGTGTTTTAATGAAAACCACCAGCCTACTGACATTTAATGTCAAAAGTTCAAATGATCACCTGCTTCCTTTCCAATTTTTTGGTCCTATGAGCCTTTGAGTGTCTAAAGCCCCATAATGTTTCTTGGCCTCTGGAGTTGAGCATAATTTGACCCAGGACTTGGGTAAAGAAATGATTTTCAAGTTAGCCTATCTAGCCCATTTTATCACTTAATCATGAATTTCCAGTTCCTTGTGAGGCATCAATAGTGGTTTGTATAAGTCACATTAGAGAAAGGCACATCTATATCATATGAGTCTATTTACAAAGGGAATTATAGAAGATGTCTGCTTACTACAAAACAAAACAAAACAAAACAAAAACACCTAAATTAAGACAGTGAAAGTGCCATTAAGACATTTTTCCAACCCTCAGAACCTGGCAGGGAATTGTTCCCCATGGCACAATTTCCTGCTTCTCTTGCAGCCAGGTTTTAAACATCTTAAGCTATAGCACTACCCTCCCTTCCCCTGAGCAGTGACGATACTGCCTCATAAATCTCTTTGGTCAGAATTCTTTCCAACATAACTCCAAGTCCCTTGTGATGGATTCGTTCTGCCCCTGGGAGGCCCTGTAGTTGTGTCATGTACTAAAGGAAAGAAAGTAGGAGTTGGATTTGTGCAAACATCAGAAAGTGAATCTGTTGCTATCTTTCATTTAATTTCTTAACTATAAATTGAAATCTTTAGATCTTATGGAATACACCACTGAGTTATCACACAGGAAGTCTCATATATCAACTAGTCAAGCATTTCTGCTAAAGTTCATGAGAGTGGGAAATTTGGACATTTTATTCAACTGTGTAAAACCAGAGTCTAAAAGAGTGCCTGGCAATGGTAGATGCCTGATAAATACATGTTAAATGCCTGGATATATGAATGGATTTCCACATGTCTGGTACAATATTATGCCCAATGGGGATGCTAACAAAAGAAACATAAGACTCCTGCCCCACAGAAAACTATGTCTGATGGGGAAGGCAAGATTCTTACTGGGGACTAAACAGTCTGTGGGTGATCAGTGTTTAAGTGTTATACCACAGACTCTGAGGTCCTGGAGATGAGGTGTGATGTCAAAGAATGTGGGTACTAAGTGCTACTGGTTGACTGATAGATTTTAAATCACCAGAGGAGGGGTGGGGTCATCCATGTGCCCTCCTTTTTCTACTTGTTCCCTTGCATAATTCTCTGAACATACCTCCAACATCTGTGGATTTGCTTACCTCCATTAATCCACAGTTCCTGAGAACCTGGTTTTTATAACCTGTGATTGAAAAGGCATTGGTCTTTGTTGAAATAAAATCACACCCAGAAACCCAGCTGGTAGGTCAATGGAAACAATGCTGCTATGGCTGAAACAAACTAGGGAGCCTCTGTGGGACACCCTGAGCAGATTCCCGGAATTTCAAGGACTCCTCAGGAGAAGTCCAGGGACCACTGCCATCCACGAACAGATGAGGGACCCTGGTTCTATCTCTCTACTCTTCTTCTTAAACAGAACTTTCCACCCAGGCCTAACCAGCCCTTCACCCAGCTCTTTAGCCCAGGGCCATTTTCTGTGAGCGTGTAACAACCCAACACCAAGAAAGGAAGCACAGAATATCTGTCTTCAGCTCTTGTTTGTGTTTTTCTGTATTTTGTGTATGTGTTTCTCCAATTCAAAAGTGAATACATAGTGTGCAGGCAATAATGACACCACATAAGAAGGGAAACATAGAGTCCATGCACTGCAGCATTCTTTTTTTCCATACAGCACAGTATTGCAGAACTGGCCCTTTGAACAGACTATGAAGGTGATTGCTCATATGGTGGGTGTGATTTGGGTATCATCAGAATCTATCTATTACCTTAACTTGCCTCCTGTCTTAGTTTGTCCTGAAACCGAGAACTTTCACATTAGACATCAGTTTTTGAAGAACCCCATTATTTAGAAAATACTTCTGGGAGAAGTTACAGATTAAAATTTTGTTGCTTGTAAACAACTTTGCCTTGAATGAGTTTATCAACTTAGCTACCCAGCATTTAGCTAAACTTTAGTGAAATGTGATCTAAAAACAAAAATATCTGATTCCTTTTCTTGCGTACTACATTGTGTTCCCAAGAAATTCATATTTTGAAGCCCTAACTGCCAATGTGATTTTATTTGGAGATATGGTCTTTAAGGGGTTAATTAAGGTTAAATAAAGTCATATACGTTGGGCTCTAATCCAGTATGACTGATGTCCTTATAGGAGGAAAAGGAGACACCAGGACTGTACAGAGAAAAACCCATGTGAGGACACAATGAGAAGGCAATTATCTGCAAGCCAAAATGAAAGGACTTTTAGGAGAAAACAAACCTGTGGTCATCTTGATTTTGGATTTTCAGACTCTAGAAGTGTGAGAAAATACATTTCTATTTTTTAAGGCACCCAATCTATAGTATTTGTTTTGACAGCCCTAGCAATCTAATATACCTTTTAAGTTTAATTTTAATATAGTAATGTTGCCGACCTTTAGGATAACACTTCCTGTAGCAAGTCTCATTTATGCCATCCCCCTTTCCCCACAAAAAAAGTAAAGAAAACAGGGATACACAGTACTCCCTGGGGTTCCCTTTGCTTACCCTCATTTCAGCTCTTACTATACTAGGTTGAAGATTTCCTGGTCACTCACCTGGTTGCACCAATACATTGAAGCTCCTTGGTGGGAAAGGCTGTGTATATGCAGCACAGTGCCCATCATATAGTTACACACTCAATAAAAATTTGTTCAATTTAATCAAATTTAATGTATGGGAAGATTGCTATGTATATTTTAAAGAGATATTCTAAAATCATGATTTTCCACTGAAGAACCCATAGACTATGAAAATTGGCATCAGGATTGATTTGTTCTGTTAATGTCTTATTGTTTTACCTAGTAGTATGTCTGAAATGGGAGAAGTTTCTACCAGGTAAACGATGGGGCTACATGTATATTTGTGTCTATCAAACAGTTGTGTTCCTATAATCATGTACAACTGTTCCACCTTCTATACAAAATTTGCTTCCATGTCACATCAGTAGTTAGAACCTACTAGGCCATTATATGGCTTCCAGAGAAACATTCTAAGTCTTTGTATTGGCAGACATGCAAATCATGGCATGACCCTTACATAGTTTTCCTTGCTTGGCTGTCCCATAGTCGCCATGTCCCCTTAGAACATACCATATTAAAACTTCAAGAAATGCACCATCCCTCCCTTTGTCCACCTAGAAAACTCAATTCTTATTTTAAAACTCAGTATAAATGTCGTATTTTCCGTGAAGGCTTGAGAATGATGCAAAGCAGTCAGTCTTTCCATTATTTTTCCATAGCCCTCTGAATATTCACTGAACATACACTCTCCATATTGTGTTATAATTTCCTACAAATTCCAGTTCCCCAAAGTTCAAAGAAATGCCAATAACAACACATCATCACTGACTAAGAAACAATTGTCAAGTAACTTAGCAGAAGAAGATGATGACTTGCGCAAAAATCTCAACTGATCTCACAACCTTTGGTCTCTTATCTCTCTTTATTGCCTCCAAACTTTTCCTCCTTAAAACAGTAATACACTGATTCTCCTCTATTAGGTGTGACATCAAGGAGCACTGAAACTAGCCTGGCTTTCAGATTCACAGAAAATTTAATTAACTGCAAGATGTTCATCTTCGTAACACACATTTTGATCTTAGATAAGTTGAAATTTTTTTTCCGTTGCAACATTAGTTCATTTCCTTCCTTCCTCCAGTTTTGCACTTCTCCACTCCATGATAATTGGAGAGAATATTATATAATTCTCACAAGCAATATGCATGCCAAAGATGATGTTCATTCTCAATTCAGAGATGTTTATTCTCAAGAGGTCATCCAGCTATTTTTACCTTTGACTTATGGTGTTTTAGTTACTTATGACATAAACCATCTGCCCTGGAAAATTCTGAGATGTACAAGATGTTTCTGACACCATGGACCCCAATATGTTGCTGAGATTCATGCAAGCTTTCCTAAATATCCAACATGAATATATCGCATTAGAACTAAAATTGCATAAAACCTACATATTAAATATAGGGACGTTTCAGGAAAATGTCTCAAGACAAAAGAGAATATGATGCAATTTAACAGAGCTATCCTAATCACAAGTAAGTCAATTTAACCTTTACAATCATCTCCAAAACTTCATCCTCCTGCTCTTCCTCTAATAAGTTTTCTCAATTTGCTTTTTATTGTTTCCATATGAGGGCCCCTGAGTCATACATGTATATGAACATGAGATCTGCCTGCTTCCATACTTGTTTTGGTTTAACTCCACCTGCAGAATAAGGTACAATCCCCTTAGCAATCCATTGCCTTCACATTGTGACCTGAATCCAACTTGTTGGATTGGGACTCCCTAGCTCAACCCAATTCTACCGGTGTACATGATATTTTACCCTAAGTGGATTCCTTAAAATTCTCAAAACATACATATCGTCATGTCTCTGAGTTTCATTTTATTTCAGCTCTTTCCGCTCTCTGAAATGTCCTGCTACACCCAGACCATATCTATTCATTCTTAGGACCCAACCCAAATTCCATCCCCATGAATTCTTTACTCCTTTCACAGGCAAAATAACCTAACTCTTCGTCAGGACTGTAGTGTTCAGTCACAACACTACACATAGATCTTTGTTCTTTATTTTATCAGGTCATGTACTACCTGATATTTTCATAGCACCTCATCCTCCTCTCCCTGTCTACAGACCCCACTCTCAAGGGGGTATGTGCTGGCTTTCTTTTCTGACCTCCACATTATATTTTCTGCTCCTCTAAAATAAAGTCTCATTCTATTTCATGCGACGTATCTATATTGAATATAAACAGTGAGATTTTCTGAATAATTTCCAAAAGTTTTATATACTGAAATTTAGGAATATTTAAAGTATTGATAAATTTTGCATATAAAGATATCTCCTGTTGACCATCTGGGAAAAGGTAAGCACTCATATATTTTCAAGAGGAACAATGGAGTGAATTTTTAAAGGGACATTTAGAAAAGCAAAGATATTTCTTATTTTTAAGGATGGCATGGGTTGCCTTCTTCAATTTTTAGAAATGAGATCAATACTATGATTCTTCCAAATTGAAGTTTCTAAAAACTTAGATAATAGGAAATTTGCACTTGAGTCCACCTGATACAATTGAGAAAACTGTGTGTGAATAAGAATGGAGTTCACAAGGAGAGAAAAATTAAAAAAAGAAGTATTTTTATCTCTGAAACTCTTGAGAAAGGTGATATGGGGAAGAGAGTCTTTCCCATAAAGTAGTTAAGGTCAACATTTGTCTGCTCTAACATGCATAAGTAAAATTAGTTAAGAGACCCTAAGAAGTGACAACCTAGGGACTGCAGTGACCAAAAGAAAACATACATTGAAGATCACTCTTCAAAGACTGAGGAGTTTTTTGGAAAAGAAATGCATTAATCTTTCTTTAACCAGCATTTTATGAACTTATTTAAACATAGAACATGGTTTTAACCAGACTGTGTGTGTGTGTGTGTGTGTGTGTGTGTGTGTGAGAGAGACAGAGAGAGAGAGAGAGAGAGAGACAGACAGACAGACAGACAGACAGAGAGAGCAGGAGAGAGAGAGAGAGGGAGTCTGTGTGGGGTAGTGTAGAGTAGGATGGGTACTTATACTGTGGAAGATATCTGAATGCCTTGGGCATTTTCTTCTTGAGGAGGTCTGACAAAAGATAAGGAGTTTGAGTTCTTCTTATTCAAGCCCTGCTCTTTCTAGTTAAGTGAGATTATTTAAAATTTTCATTAGCTCTTAATCATGCCAAATATTGAAGGCAAGGAAAAAATAAGATAAAGAAAATTCAACATCAGAGAAAAGAGAGAACGAAGAATGGAGTATAAAGATGAAGAAATGCCTGAAAAACTGTACACCAACAGCAAAGCATTAAAAAAAAAAAAAAAAAATCCCTGCCAGATGTAGCCAGCTAAAGTCTAACTGAAGTTTCAGCGGCAGGCATTTCATCTGTCATATCAAAACATTTTCAATACCATCTACTAATACAGCACTAAATTCTGGACTGCCATTAATGTCAACCCATTTATAATTTTGGCCTGCAGCACTACAAAAAGGCAGATGACAGCCTACTATTTCACACCTGCTGTTGAAATGAATAAAAATGACTGAAACCCTTAAAAGCAGAGAAAAAAGAGGAAGGGGAAAAATAAAGCCAACAACACTGCACAATGAGGTTAGAGAGAATTCCCCGCTTGTCTTACATTTTGAATACCACGTTTTGGCTGATGTGTCCCTTACAGATCTAATAGCGGTAAGTGAAGTGTGGCCCAGTTGTAGAAACCAGTGTGCTTGGGAATGATTTCCTCTCTCTTTAATTGGTACTATTTTGCCCACGCACTGGACTTTCATGACTTATACCTGTTCACACTCTCTCTCCTTAGCCTAAATGACTATGATATACACCTTCTGTAACATTTCTTAGTAAACTTTGTCGTATATGCTACTGGGAATATTTTGATAAGCCTATGCCCTCTGAAATGTCGGAACTATTTCTTGTACTTCTTTTGGATGCCTTTGACTGTTCTCTCCCTAAGAGTTTGCAGTACAACATGGGGACCATAGAGTGTTGGCCATTGACGTAACATCTGATTTTGTTTTCTTCAACCAATCCAACCATAAGTAGTATGTTAAATATAACTTTGAAAAATTAGATGCTCTGGTTGCTAATCTTTAGGTTTGCCTGACCTGGCCAGTTGTGGTTAGGACAATGTTTAAGGCAGCTGTCTGCAAAGTGTGGATGGGAGACTCCTATTTTTATTATAATATTGAGCTGTCATTTGGTTTTTTTCACTGCCTTAACATTTGCACTAATCCAAAGTAATAGTGGGTGAAACTACCAGCACATAATCAAATAATGGGTGTATTCCTGATATTGTCAAATAGTTCAAATCTCATATTATTCATTGGTTTTGTCATATCAAGAACAAACAGAAGTTTTTAATACATTCAGATTCTCTTGATACAGTACAAATCCAGGTTATGTAGAATTATATTGAATGGATTTTCCACTCATATTAGATTAAAATCAAAGTCACAAAGCTGAAAACAAGTCCCAAGTACACACAATTCGAAAATAAGTCACATGTAATGTATATTTTTGTAGAACCCAGTTATCTTCTATAGAATTTCAGCTATCTAAAGGAAAACTGAATAATTCAATGAAATTTACTTAATGGTGAGATGTCAATCTTGGGAGCGAATGATATGACTTTTTCTTTTCTTTCTCTGTTGGGTAGGGAGTTCTTCAATAACCAATTCTTTGTAGAGGTAGGTGATAGCTACCAGAAAACTGACTCTCATTTCCTGGTTAAACATTTGCTAAGGCATCATTCTTACTGATCTGACCTTGGGCTTTTTGATCAAGAGAAAAAGAATTAGAGAGAATCTGTGGACAAAGAGAGGGGGAATCTGTGCATTCATATCATTGAAGTGACAAAGGCATATAAATTAATTTCTCTTGGGACAACTGAATACTTCAAACACGGGAAAGCTTGAAATGATTTGCATATATCTCACTCAAAACGTATCTCTGATACTGGAGGATCCCCCAATGGTAAAATACTTTGTATATTACCGAGGATTCAGCCTGAGAGGAAATGACGAGAAGTCCAACCATAGAAGACATTCTCCACATCACAAAACTCATCTCCTGTAGAACATACCGTGTGTCCCTCTAAGCCACGACTTGAATGCCTACCACACAGAGTCCCTCTACAGTTTTGCAATTAAGTAAGGAATACTTGATCTCTTCCACCAATTTCCCAGGAATCAACTCACCAGAGGAGAAATGTAGGAGGCAGAAGTGGAGGACGTGTTAAAGAGCAGGTCCCACTCACCATCACTGAGGTTTCTAATGAAAAGGGCTGAGATTTATCTACCAAAAAGTGCCCTGTTAACTCCAGGAGCTGCCTCAAGTCTTTAAGAGATGAGGAGAGAAATTTGACAGAGCACAGTCGAAAGTAATGATTAGAAAAAACAAATAAAACTACTTTAAATTTGCTGCCACACTCAGTTCACACTTCAATCTATCTTTAGTAAAGTTGATTTAGCTCTTAAATATGACAATGGTTACAATGCATCTCAAATCCTGAGTTCATATAATTTTTAATATTATTACACTAGGTTTCCAAATATTCTAAATAAATGACAGTATCTCCTTGTATCTAATGTTAAGTGAGAAATGCCTACAAAGCAGCATTTTAATTTTATTTTTCATACAGCCAAGAATATCTTCCTCCGAATTTCACTAATTCCAGTTGCATTGTTTTTTTTCATGTTAATGAGGTTACAGTGAATGTTTGAACCTGCAAATAACCAATGTGTTATATTTGACTATGTGTTGTCAGCATCCTCTAATTAAAAAGAATTCATTTCAGAAACACTCATTCTTGGCACAAATAGAAAAATCTGTCAACAAAGCATATGATTTGTAGAATACAGAAAAAAAAAAGTATAACAGTATCATCATCCATCATTACTTGGAGAACATCTAGAAAGCAGTCTGGCAACATTTGTTCAGAGAGTGAACAGTAAGATACCTCACCTTCTCTGAATCTTCTACCTATTTTAGGCTGTCTCTTTCTGAAAAAGACATAGGTTGCCTTGCAAGCTTCTGTCTTAGAGCACTGAAGACTGGGAAGTAAGAACCATGGAATTGTAAGGAATTGTAGAAGGAATCTGCAAAGTCATCTAACCCTTCATAATTTATAGGTGAATAAATTCTGGAACAGATAACTTGAATGATATGCCTAAGGTTCAGAGGACTGTGATTCAGATCTGCTAATTGCAGTCTAGTCTCCTTCCATTAAGATTCCTGTTCCTAAAAAAACATCTGTTAACCTTCCTCAGAAACAGTTCTAATTCTGAGTCTAAGGAACCAAGGTGAAAACAAGGGTTAGGAAGATTCTTGTTTATTTCATAGAAGAACAAGAAGGGCAACCAAATCAGTAATCTTTCTCTCCTTCTGGGAAGAAACTAGAGGACTCTAGAGAACAAAAGATAAAATGAACAACTGTCAAATAAATGGACATCTAGGACACAATTGAAACACCAGTCAACAATTCCTTTTTATTATATATAACATTTTTTGCTTTCTGGGAACAACTGAAAAGTTCTAAGAATCATGGTCTCCATGATTCAGGCTATGGTCCACAGGTATGAAATAACGTCAACATGAAAGGGCAAAGATGATTAAGGGCAATGAATTAATCTATCTTCTAGCAGTTCTTGTGACCTAATAGTTCAAAATGTATGACAACTACAGATTCATGGTGGATATTTGTAATACACTGCATAACTTTACAGTTTGTAACACTTACCAAAGGGAAGGGAATCAGTAGGAGCTGAAAACCAAAGCAACTGTTGGGGAGTGTACTGGTTGTTATTTTCAGAAGGGACTTTGGCAAACTTAATATTGAGTGTCTGTTGCTGAAAAAGTAACTATAGCTGTAAATTGTTAGTGAAAATTGGGGCAGATCAGTTGCAGTGATTCTATGGTAAATAGAGAAGTGGAACCAGAATGAACAAATGCATAAAGGCAGCCATGTTGGATAACAGTGGGTTTATCAAATATTGACAAACATGAAATGATTATAATCAGTTACTGTCAAAGGAGAACAGGTCTCCTCCTCTCTTTTACAAATGATCCAATTAAAGGAAACATGTTGGCTATAAAAGTCAAAATCAACAATGCACTATATACTGACAACCCATCCAACATACAAAACCAATAGTGCATTCTGCTGCCATCCAGCACAAAGTGGCAGTAGCAACTTCCCCACCTCTTTAGTCAAATATGACACTGTATCAATCGATCAAAACTCAGTACTTATTGAGCAAGGCTACTGAAGAATGCAAACGGCATTGTACTTCTATACCTCCCTCCCTGCCCCCGCTCATTTTATTTCGATAAATTTTAACTTAAAGACATAATACCTGAGAATGTTCTGTTGGCACGTACAGTGTTTATTTGTATAATCACCATACAATTTGACATTGACTATATTTACAACAAGATTATAAAACACTGTAAGGTTAGAAATGCAAATGCCATTGAATCAAGAACTGTAATTTTAGTTCTGTCTCCACACCATGGCTTTGTCAAAGTCCTCCATTCAGTGTGACAAACAAGACATAAATGGCTCCAATTAGTCATCAGGCTTGCACTAAAACTAAAAACAATCTGAAAGGGAATTGAACAAGGGCTGGATATGGAACAAATTGTGAGTTTGACAGAAGAAAAAAAAAAAAATCCACAACTTAATATTTGGTATAGTGTGAAAAGGGCAGCAGAGAGGAATCAGACTGTGATTCCATGTGTCCTGTCACCTTGAACAAATAATTTTTCTACTCTGGATCTTAAGTTTCTATAAAATTAAGGAATAGGCTTAATAGACAATAGTAACTATAAGATGACTAAAGTTTTAGTACTCTAGCACAGTGCTTTTTAAACATTTCCCTACCAAGATCCACAGTCAGAATACATTTTCTATTATGACAGAGTGAATAACTGAAACGAATTTTATAAACAATATTTACCAGTATTATATGCAGTGTTCTCTAATGTTTTCTCTTCTATCCATTTTCATTTTCTTTATAAATGCTGATCATGACTGCCAATAGATCACAACCCACAGCTTGAATATCATTGTTTTATGGGTCTTTGCTTTTCCTTCTCCCTTACTCCTCTCTTCCTCCCTCATGTCTCCCTTCTTTCCTCCTTTCTTCCCTCCATTTAAGCACCTCAACCATAAATTCCAAACTCTGTTCCTTTGTATTTAGCTGAATTTGTATTTTCTCCAAATACTCTGTATTTCTCCATCCCATAAGGCTAGTACAATACAAGGACCCTCATCTGGTGCTCAACAAATTCTTATTTAGTTAACTCCCCAACTCCTTAACCCTTGGAGAACAAAATTCATATGAAAAAAGGCATCTATTACCTAGATTCTTGAAATTTGGGGGTAATATGAGGGGAATTGTATAGCTATTTAATATTTTTTACAATTTCCATAAAGTCAGAATGTGTTCAAAATATGCTTTTAAGTAAAAATAGGGATATAACATTTCATAGGAAGTATGAATTCAGCTAATGAAACCATAAAAAAAGACTGGAAGGAAATATGGTAATATAACAGTCTTTTTACTTCTTGATAGGAAGTTTCTAAGCAATTATCAAACTCATCTTTTATACATTATTCTGTTCTCCAAATTGTCATCCTTAACAGGTACTACTTTGATGATTAGAGATTTTTTTTTTTTTTTTCATTCCTGAGGAAAAAAGACAGAGTATGCTAGAAAATATTGTAAAATGATTTGGAGCAGTCTGTCAAATGTATACTGTATGAGTATCTATTGATCGATCGATCTACTGTTCGATCTATCCATCTATCTATCTAAATGTATTTCCTTTCTGACAAAGCACTGATGATATACTTAAAATGTATTTTTAGCCTCTGTTGCCTCTGTATTTCTTAAATAATCCAGCACTAAGGTCGTTTTTGTTGCCAGTAATAGTATTTCTTTTTCTATGACCCAAGGTCATCTAAAGTGAATCAGAGCTTGACTGTTACCTGTTCCCTTTAACCAACTTGAATTTTAATGTGTATAAGTTATAGATACAGTGACTGCTATGAACTATGGAGGGCTAAACAGGTGTCAGCCACTGTTTCCTTTTTATGTTTGTGATCTCATTTCATTATTCCCCACAACTATCCCAAGTAGGAGCTGCTATTTGTGTTGTATTTTTACAGATGAGGGAACTGAGGACTGAAATATTAAATAGGTAACAGTTTTAAGTGGTGAAACCCTAAGATGAATTTGAGTGATCAAAAGTTTAGAAAATGTTTGTTTTCTTATATTTAATTTGTTCTGATTAATTTTCAATGTTTATTGTACTTAATCTTCATGAATCAATGAAGTCAGTACTACCATTATTGCAACTTTACACATGAGAAAAGAGGCAAAGAAATGGCATGAGAGTAGGTAATAAAAAGTGAAACTTTAATATGTACTTAGAAGTCCTCAATAAAAATTCACTCCTATTCATAAAAATTCTAACCAGATTGTTTAATTTTATCTTTCAAAATTTATTGATTCCCATAGAACTTAGAGAATTTTGTCTTTAAATATTCCCTTTCTTTTATGAAAACAAGGCTGGTGTGGGTATACTAATGACACTGCCTTCTTTTGGAAGACATTTAAGAAATAAATATTTAAAAAATATAAATAAGAAACAAAAATGTACTTCTTTCTCAGCATTTTATGCTTTCAACTATAAATTGGTAAATAGTACTCAATGCTATGATATTAACAAGATATGAACAAATCAATCTGTTGAAACCGTGCAAAGGTGAAATGTAATGTTACTCCATCTTTTCTTCGCAAGTCTGCCCAACTTCCCCTCTACCAAGAAGAGTTCCCTGGTTAGTACCATAGTATTAATATTCTCTTACTCTGTCTCCCTCAGGATTTCATAGTATTCCATCTAAATTTTTTTATCAGTAGTATTGTCTTATTTAAAAGGCTTCATGGACTCTCCATTGGCAAGAAGCAAAGTTAAAATGCCCTATATCAGTATGCAAGACCTTCTATAAAGGAGCCCTAATTAGCTTTTTCAATCTGATTTACCACATCTCTTTGGGGTAGAGAAGTTACTCTGTATATACTTCCCCACTTAGTATAGTGAAGAGATTAATAAAATTTTAGAGCCAGAAAAGACTTTAAGGCTCATCTCTCCAAATCAGGTCATTTAAAATAAAATACTGGTGCTAGAGTGTTCTAAGTCATAGAGAAGGTTAACAGTCAAGATGTTAACAGAACCTTTTCTTTTAGCTCTTAAACATGCAATTTGCTCAAGAAATATTTGTTGAATTAGTTGTATCATTGACCATATGTTTGGATGCATTTTATGACCTGGTAGAAATTGCAATGTTTGATGTCAGTGGATGGATGAGACAAGACAGGAAATGTGTACAGACGTTGAGACATTCAATATCAGTAAAATGCAATGACAGATTCTTCTGAAGACCCTTAGATGGAGAAAGTGCAGAAAAAAAGTGTTTCCTGAATCCCAACTTCCACAGAATATGCCCATCAGCACACTCTTAATGAAATAAAGCCCATTTCTAAAAATTTCTCATCTCATTTTCTGTTTAGGGTCATTGGTGAAAACTGGGATCCAAATTAATAGAATTAGAAGAGCTCTTAGAGATAAGCCATTTGGTCCAGCCACTTCATTTTGAGTGAGGAAACTGAAGTCTAACAGTTTAGGATATGTGTACTATAAGCCCTGACATTTGTTGTTTTGTTGTTGTTGTTTTCTTTTCTGTAATGCAAGTTCCTGACATAAACATTGATTGCCGAGGAGGCTGGCATCCACTTCAAAGAGGACTATCTCAATAAATACATGGCCAGATACAGGAAGAGACAAAGAGCCAGGCACCCCCAGTTGAGGTTCCTTTGTTGTAGAGATCTTGGCAGATTTCAATAACTGCCCATTTCAGTAACTTGTTTTTTGTTTTCCTATGCTTTAAATTTCTGCTCTTATGTTTTAAATTTACCAATAAAGGGTAAGTCCATGAAATCCTAGGCCCCCACCCTGGACCCCAATAAAAGAAGAACCCCAGGCCTATGTACTCTCTCTCTGTCTCTAATGGTGACCTCTCTGTGTGGCCCCAGGTGTTCTATGTAATTTCCAAGCTTTGTAAGTAATAAATCTTTTTTTTTTTTTAAGTTTTCAAATGGTTATCACTGAAGTGTGTCTTGCAATCATCATAAGAACCACAAGGTCCAGTTTAGCTTCAACATTGGTGATCGATAGGCTGAGACCAGCACAAAACAATATGGTACACAAGGAATCTTCAATCAAAAATCCATGAGT
Organism: Balaenoptera acutorostrata; assembly: GCF_949987535.1. Classification (NCBI taxonomy): domain Eukaryota; kingdom Metazoa; phylum Chordata; class Mammalia; order Artiodactyla; family Balaenopteridae; genus Balaenoptera; species Balaenoptera acutorostrata. Next base: position 39,336,134 of record NC_080076.1, read on the forward strand.
GATTTTATCAGTGTTTTAAAACTGTATCCACAACCTTCTGGGTACCATGAGCATTCTCTTTGGTCTGCCTCTCACAACTAGAAAAAGACTAACAGGTCAAGCTCCAGGTCCCTCAGTTACACATGCAGCAATAGATTTATCTGTTCTGAACATGGGGGTTCTGGATCAGATTCCCTAGAAGAAAAACAGGCTGCTGTTTGAAACCATTGATCCCTGGGCAAGTAACTCAGAAAAGTAGCATAAGAGATGGGATAGACTCCATATGTTCTTCGCCTCTCTGTTGGTGTTTCTGTCTCACTAATATAGAGCTCCTACACTTTAGTTATGGATTATCAGGAGTGGGAATGGCAAGGAATTTAATGATGTCCTGAGGCTAAATTTTTTAAATGCATTTTTAAAAAGGTCATTTCATAGTCAAAACAGTCAACTTAGGAGGTCATACTAATATTTTAGTCATCTAAGCATTTCTGGAACCACTTTTGAGAATTGCCTTCAAAACCCAAAGCACATTGTTTCAACTATTCTCAATCATGGCAAAAGTGTATCCTTTGAAAGTGGTTTTGGTTTTGCACAATTAAAATGATAATTAGAATCAAGTGTGATAGATAAGTGTGAAATTAAAAGTTAGGAAAAAAGGAATGAGAGGTGTGTTTCTGGGAGCAAACTGAAGAGAAATACCAAGAAAGATTTAAATTCTGGCTGAAGGAACTGAATAGGTGTTGTCTCTTGACAGTATCAAATTGAAAGTCCAACATCAATTTGGGTACAAGAAATGCCTTGGTTTTGGGGAGACTCCAGTTAGAGCCAAAGAGACCTGGTTTGAAATTCTGTTTACACTATTTCTGATTCGTGGGACCTTAAATTTAACCAATCTGCAGTTGATTTCCACACCCTACTGCAGGCTCTTCAGGTAGAAAAGAAATGCTTTGTATGAAGCAGCAACTCAGTTTTGGTCATGATATGCACTCATAAATGGTAGACATTATCATTATCCTTGATATTAAGAAACATTTGTTCAGATTATTTACAGTTTGTAGTCACATTGTTAATAAGCTATGTTCTCCATGAAAAAAAAGTATATATATATATATATATATATATATATATATATATATATTTATATATTTATATATGTAAATATGTATATATACATTTTTTTTTTCAAAATCCATGAGATAAAGGCCTGATCTTAGCAAAAATTTCAGATAGATTTTGAAAGATACCTCCTTCCTTCCCAGCAACTCTTTTCTGTGCTGCCTCCCTCACAGCTTTGTGTGACATGTACCTTCCTGAAGATATTAACATGTTCTTTTTAAAATGAGTCCTCTCTTTTTTTAGCTAGGAGACTGAGGCACAGAGAGGCTCCCTGCTTTCTGCAAGACCACACCCAAGTTAGCTCCTGTCTGTAACATCAAGGTCTTCTGACACCAAATCAAACATTTTGCCACTCTACCACCTGCTTCTTATCCTACCAAGGTATTAAAAGGAAAGAATTAACATACACTAAATGCCATCTTTATCTAATTAACTAAATCTATTTCATTTTCACACCCACAGCCCTAATATTAGGTATTATAATAGTCTCACTTGACACATGAGAATACTTAAGTTCAGAAAGGATAAGAAACTGGTCCAAAGCTATACAGTGGGGAAGCAGTAAAACTGGGTTTACACCCAGATGTTCCTAAAACAAAACACAAATTCCAAGCTCATTCACCATAGAGATAACAAAGCACAGAGGGTCAGGCTTTAAGATGCTCTACCACACTTGGTAGAAACGCTATGAAGCATGTGAATCATGTGAATTAAAATTTGGTGGTGGGAGACCATCCCCTCCCCATCTCCACTGCTCATATCACAGTCTCAGGTGTAAGAGATGTGGAATCATGTCCTTTTCCTATATATAAAAAAAAAAAAAAAACAAAAACAAAAACAAAAAAACTTCTTCCTGATCATTGCTGAACTAGATCTCCAGTCATGACCTAAAGGGTAGACGATCCATTGAATTTTTTAGTGGCTCTGAGTTGAATTAGCTCTTCAGCCATGTAATTGTATAAATGAATAACATGTATTAATCTCCTTTTTCCTTTCAGGCTTGGCCCTGTGTGTCTGTAGTCTGAAGTTTTGAACCATTTACCTGTATGCTTTTCCAGGGCACCAGTGGGTGAGTCCTTCTTTTTCTTTCTTTCTTTCTTATTTTTCTTTTTTTGAGTCCTTCTTTTTCTTTGTACTCATATACAATACTTAGTCACAACCTCATTGCACACTAGTGTACTCCTAGTCAAATTCATTGCCAAGTGAGAAAGTCTGAGTAGTTCAGAGCAGTGCTGCCCCAATGCTCAAAATTGGCTATGTGAAGACTGGGAGACTCTTTGATATGTAAAGGTCATTGAAGTTTGTAAACAGATGCATGTCCCATCACATGAAGAATTTTCTGCAAGTTATCTCTAAGTTCAGTATCATCTTCTCAATTTCAACTCTGAACGCGCCCCCTTCATTCACTGAGGAAGAGGGATATTATGCCAATATCCCTGGTGGAATATTGGAGTGTTGGGGCTGAGATTTCAGTGTGACAAAGTAAAATATTGAAGAGATTTCTTTCACTTAAATAAGCAGTTTTTTTTTTTTCTCCAGGATTGTGCCTCTCTGGATGCTTCCATGAATCTGGTACAGTCACAATATTCTGGAGCAGCCTCTCTCCTGTGAGAGCCATTACATCAATGGCCAGTGTGTCATGCCAACTCTGCTCTACCTTTTCCTCTTGGAGTGGTTTTCATTTTGTCATCCTTTTTTTGCTTTTCTCCTGCACCAGAAGTAACATACATGGAGGAGCCAAGGAGAGCCTAGTAGGCTGTTAATGCAGAGCCTTAAAGACGTAAACAAGAATTAAATTTGCCTATCATCTCGCACTCTCAAGTATAGGCTTCAGGTGGCCACTGAAAGATTTGGGATTTGAGGATCTGGTCCAATATTTTTCCATCTCAGCACAGCTCATATTTGTTTAAAATGTGTTTGAACTTCCTTAACAAAAACACATGGAGAAGACACTTTTCCATAAGGGGAACTTTATAAATGTCCCTTGGTTTAACCAACAGTCTTAAAGAGTCAAGCTTATAAACCAACTGACAAAGTGCTGATATTTCAAAGCACTTTTTATATCCCAGCACAATGCTAGGTGCTCTGAAATGCAATAGAAACATATGAGTAATCAGGTCACAAAGCTTACAATTAGCCAACATAAATGGTATTTGGCTTACTTTTCCAATGGAAAAAATAAATCCTAACTTCAGGTATTAAATAAAAGGAGAGAATTCATTTCAACTTCATTTTCTCTCAGTCTGTATATTAATATCTTGATTTCCCTGATAGTGTCTAGGCATAAAAGTTATGTTTCCAATTTTTCATTTAGATGAAAGATATTCCCGATTGCCTGCTACACACTAAGGACTAAGTAAATGCTCTTCAGCATTCCTTTAAAAAAAATAATAACCCACGCTTATTTGGATGATTTTCTCTACTGTGGCTCAGGCGAAAGCAGTACTGGGGCTGAGGCAACATTGTTAACCACACAAATGACCTTCTAATTTCAAAGACTTCCTGTCTCAACTGGGATATCACATCTAAAATCATATCCCAGTAATTTATTCTCTCCACTCCCTTAAGAGCTGGCTTGAGGTCAACGCCATCATGTGAGAGACAGCTTCTCTCTTTCTACAGTAAACTATTTTCTTTTATTCTTTCATTCCCCCTCCTCCTCCTTTACTAATCTGTTCTAAAAGGAATTTCACGTCAGACATGGTCAAATGTTGATGATTTTTTTATCTCCTCCAAATGACTCTCTCTGGAGACAATTAACCAACAATTACAGGGTAAGTTCCCACAAGGTCACAGAAATGGCCTCTTAGTTCAGGACCAACCACCCCAAACCCAGACCATGGAACACAGAGCTGCAAGAGAAATGGCTGCCAAGAAATTGCAAAAGAGCAAATGATGGCAAATTAGTTTGCCTTTCCCCTTCTCTAGACTACTGTCTTCTCATCATTAAGTTGAGGATTTGGAATAGAAGTCACAAGTCCCTCCAGTCTAGTAAAGAAGGAATGTGCAGTCCTCAATAGGCTGCCAAGGCAGCAAGGTGGTTCGGAGATCTGATCCATCTAGTTGGAAGTTTCCACCCTGCTGGCCTGTGACCTTTGGGTAGTTGGGAAGATCCTTAGTTTCTAAGCCTCGTTTTTCTCATATAAAAGGGAAAAAAAATGTAAGACTAAAGGCAGAAGCAAATTCCTATCTCACTGTAAATACTCAATTAATGGTAAATAATATTCTTTTAAAAATTATAAGGTAGAGGACACCAGGGATTGTCTCTTGTCATGTAGCAGAGTTTTCCCTTTCTGCCTGACTTCCTATTCTACCTGGCAGTCCACAGTACACTAGTATTGTATCAGGGAGACTCAGAACAGATGTAAAACTTACATGGAAAAGACCTCCAAGCCTGCAGCAATCACCATTTTGAGCCATCAGAGTGGCCTCCAGCTCCATATCCCACTTCCTGTCCCAGACATATTTAAGGAAATCATAAACTTCTTAAACATGACTTTGCTCATGCCATTCCCATACCCCCAAATCTTTCCACAGCTTTTATTTCTCACCTGTATAGTTGATATTTTTCTGCCTGTCTCGGGGTTCTCCATGGTCTGGCTTCATGCCAGTTGTCCACTCTGCACCTCTCCTGTCCAATAGAAATCTTCTCCCTCTCCTCCAGAAATCTCCACTCCATACTTATTTTTCATCCCATGTCTTCATTCACATTGCTTCCTTCTTTAGGCATGCTCTCTTTTTCTTCCTTTTTCCTTTCCATACTGCCAATCTTTAAATACCTGTCTTATTTTTCACCTCTTCCCTAAGGCTTTTCAAGTCTTTACTGAAGTTATTCTCCAAATCAGAGTTGCAAACTTTTTCTGTAAAGGGACAGATAGCAAATATTTTAAGGGTGTGGGGGAAATATCTCTGTGGCAGTTACTCAACACTGGTTTTAGTACAAAAGCAACCACAAGCAATATATAAATGCATGGGTGTGTCTGTGTTCTAGCAAAACTTTATTTACAAAAGCATATAAGTGGAATCATACAGTATTTGTATTTTTGTGACTGGCTTATTTAACTTAGTGTAATGTCCTCAAAGTTCATCCATGTAGTGGCCTGTGTCAAAATTTCCTTCTTTTTTAAGGCTGAATAACATCCCATTGTATGTATATACCAGTCTTTGCTTATCCATTCATCTGTCGATGGGCATTTATGTTGCTTCCATGATTTAGCTATTGTGCATAATGCTGCTATAAATATTGGTGTAAAGTATGTCTTTGAGACCCTGCTTTCAGTTGTTTGGGGTATATATTCAGAAGCGTAATTACTGTATCATATAGTAATTTTACTTTTTTGAGGAACCATCATACTGTTTACCACAGCAGCAGTACCATTTTGCATTTCCACCAAATTTCTCAACATTTTCACCAACACTTCTTATTTTATTTTATTTTTTAGATAGTAGCCATCTTAATGGGTGTAGGGTGGAATCTAATTGTGGTTTTTATTTGCATTCCCCTAATGATAAGTGATGGGTATCTTTTTAAGTGCTTATTGGTCATTTTCCATCTTATTTGGAGAAATGTCTACTTAAGTCTTTTGCCCATTTTTCATTCATATTTTGGTCTTTGTTGTTGTTGTTATTGAGTTTTAGAAGTTCTCTATATATTCTGTATACTAGTCCTTATTAGATGTATTATTTGCAAATGCTTTCTCCATTCCATGTGTTGCCTTTTCAGTATAATGATAATTCCTTAGATACAAAAAGCTTTTAATTTCCATGAAGTTCATTTTGTCTATTTTGTTATTGTTGTTGTTGTCTGTGTTTTTGGTGTCATATCCAAGAAATCATTGTAAAATCCAACATCATGAAGATTTTGCAGTATGTAATCTTCTAAGAGTTTTATTTAACCTGTGACATAACATATTGTATATTCCAGAAAATGTTCCATGTTATCTTAAGATTAATGTATATTCAGTTGTTGGGTAAAGTCTTCTTTATATATTTCTATTAGATCAAGTTAATTTTTTGATTGATTGAGTCCTCTGTTTCCTTACTTATCTTCTGATTGTTAAATCCATTATTGAGAGGGGAGTATTGAATTACCCAATTGTTATTGTAGAATTATGTTTCTCCTTAAATCATGTCAATTTTTGTTTCATATATTTTGATGGCCTTATATTTTGGTGCTTCATATATTTTGGGTTTAGGTACATAAATATTTATAATTGTTATATATTCTTGATGTATTAAACATTTTATTAATATATAAGGTTATTCTTTGTCTCTTAAAATCTCTTTTGATTTAAAGCCTATTGTTAAATTATTAAAGCCAACCCCAGCTCTCTTTTGGTTATTATTTGTTTAGAGTCACTTTTCCATCCTTTAATTTTCAAATTATTTGTATCTTTCTATCTAAACCAAGTCTCTTGTAAACAACATAAAGTTGGATCTTTATTTTTTTTTAATCTCTTCTGACAATCTCTGTCAGATTGAATAGTTTAAACCATTTACATTTAAAGTAATTACTGTGGGGAGGTAGAGAAGATGGCGGAAGAGTAAGATGCGGAGATCACCTTCCTTCCCACAGATACATTAGAAATACATCTACACGTGGAACTACTCCTACAGAACACCTACTGAATGCTGGCAGAAAAAGTCAGACCTCCCAAAAGGTAAGAAACTCCCCACGTACTTGCGTAGAGCAAAAGAAAAAAGAAATTACAGAGACAAAAGAATAGGTTCGGGACCTGCACCAGTGGGAGGGAGCTGTGAAGGAGGAAAGGTTTCCACGTGCTAGGAAGCCCCTTCGCGGGCAGAGACTGCGAGTGGCAGAGGGGGGAGCTTCGGAGCCACGGAGGAGAGCACAGCCACAGGGGTGTGGAGGGCAAAGCAGAGAGACTCCCGCACAGAGGCTCGGCGCCAACCAGCACTTACCAGCCTGAGAGGCTTGTCTGCTCACCCTCTGGGGCGGGCGGGGCTGGGAGCTGAGGCTCGGGCTTAGGTCGGATCTCAGGGAGAGGACTGGGGTTGGCGGCGTGAACACAGCCTGAAGGGGTTAGTGCACCACAGCTAGCCAGGAGGGAGTCCGGGAAAAAGTCTGCAGCTGCCTAAGAGGCAAGAGACTTTTTCTTCCCTCTTTGTTTCCTGGTGCGCGAGGAGAGGGGATTCAGAGCGCCGCCTAAACGAACTCCAGAGACGGGCGCAAGCCGCGGCGATCAGCGCGGATCTCACAGCAACAGGGGCACAGAGGGAAAAGCGGAGAGATTCCCGCACAGAGGATCAGCGCCGAGCAGCACTCAGGAGCCCGAGAGGCTTGTCTGCTCACCCACCAGGGCGGGCGGGGCTGGGAGCTGAGGCTTGGGTTTAGGTCGGATGGCAGGGAGAGGACTGGGGTTGGCAGCATGAACACAGCCTGAAGGGGTTAGCGCACCACAGCTGGCTGGGAGGGAGACCGGGAAAAAGTCTGTAGCTGCCGAAGAGGCAAGAGACTTTTTCTTGCCTCTTTGTTTCACGGCTCGCAAGGAGAGGGGATTCAGAGCGATGCCTAAACGAACTCCAGAGATGGGCACGAGCCGTGGCGATTAGTGCGGGCCTCAGAGACGGGTGTGAGATGCTAAGGCTGCTGCTGCCACCACCAAAAAGCCTGTGAGTGAGCACAGGTCACTCTCCACACCGCCCCTTCGGGGAGCCGGTGGAGCCCGCCACTGCCAGGGTCCCGTGATGCGGGGACAACTTTCCCGGGAGAAGGCACGGCGTGCCTCAGTCTGGTGCAACGTCACGCAGGCCGCTGCCGCTGTAGGCTCGCCCGGCCTCCTCCGTACCCCTCCCTCCCCCCAGCCTGAGTGAGTCAGAGGCCCCGAAGCAGCTGCTCCTTTAACTCCATTCTGTCTGGGCAGGGAACAGACGCCCTCAGGTGACCTACATACAGAGGTGGGTCCAAATCCAAAGCTGAACCCCGGGAGCTGTGGGAACAAAGAAGAGAAAGGGAAATCTCTCCCAGCAGCCTCAGAAGCAGCGGATTAAGACTCCACAAACAACTTGATGTGCCTGCATCTGTTGAATACCTGAATAGACAACGAATCATCCCAAATTCAAGAGGTGGACTTTGGGAGCAGGATATATTAATTTTTCCCCTTTTCCTTTTTTTGTGAGTGTATATGTATATGCTTCATGGTGAGATTCTGTCTGTATAGCTTTGTTTTATAATAGCTTTATTTTACTTCACTATATTATATCCTCTTTCTTTCTTTCTTTCTTTCTATTTTTTCTCCCTTTTACTCTGAGCCGTGTGGATGAAAGGCTCTTGGTGCTCCAGCCAGGCATCAGGGCTGTGCCTCTGAGGTGGGAGAACCAACTTCAGGACACTGGTCCAAAAGAGACCTCCCAGCTCCACATAATACCAAATGGCAAAAATCTCTCAGAGATCTCCATCTCAACATCAAGACCCAGCTTCACTCAACGACCAGCAAGCTACAGTGCTGGACACCCTATGCCAAACAACTAGCAAGACAGGAACACAGCCCCATCCATTAGCAGAGAGGCTGCCTAAAATCATAATAAGGCCACAGACACCCCAAAATACACCACCAGACTTGGACGTGCCCACCAGAAAGACAAGATCCAGCCTCATCCACGAGAACACAGGCACTACTTCCCTCCACCAGGAAGCCTACACAACCCACTGAACCAACCTTAGCCACTGGAGACAGATACCAATAACAATGGGAACTACGAACCTGCAGCCTCTGAAAAGGAGACCCCAAACACAGTAAGATAAGCAAAATGAGACGACAGAAAAACACACAGCAGATGAAGGAGCAGGGTCAAAACACACCAGACCTAACAAATGAAGAGGAAATAGGTAGTCTACCTGAGAAAGAATTCAGAATAATGATAGTAAGGATGATCCAAAATCTTGGAAATAGAATAGACAAAATGCAAGAAACATTTAACAAGGACGTAGAAGAACTAAAGAGGAACCAAGCAACGATGAAAAACACAATAAAGGAAATTAAAAATACTCTAGATGGGATCAATAGCAGAAAAACTGAGGCAGAATAACGGATAAGTGACCTGGAAGATAAAATGGTGGAAATAACTACTGCAGAGCAGGATAAAGAAAAAAGAATGAAAAGAACTGAGGACAGTATCAGAGACCTCTGGGACAGCATTAAACGTAACAACATTCGAATTGTAGGGGTATCAGAAGAAGAAGAGAAAAAGAAAGGGACTGAGAAAATATTTGAAGACATTATAGTTGAAAACTTCCGTAATATGGGAAAGGAAATAGTTAATCAAGTCCTGGAAGCACAGAGAGTCCCATACAGGATAAATCCAAGGAGAAACACACCAAGACACATATTAATCAAACTATCAAATTTTAAATATAAAGAAAACATATTAAAAGCAGCAAGGGAAAAACAACAAATAACAAACAAGGGAATCCCCATAAGGTTAACAGCTGATCTTTCAGCAGAAACTCTGCAAGCCAGAAGGGAGTGGCAGGATATACTTAAAGTGATGAAGGAGAAAAACCTACAACCAAGATTACTCTACCCAGCAAGGATCTCATTCAGATTTGATGGAGAAATTAAAACCTTTACAGACAAGCAAAAGCTGAGAGAGTTCAGCACCACCAAACCAGCTTTACAACAAATGCTAAAGGAACTTCTCTAGGCAAGAAACACAAGAGAAGGAAAACACCTACAATAACAAACCCAAAACATTAAAGACAATGGGAAGAGGAACATACAGACTGATAATTACCTTAAATGTAAATGGATTAAATGCTCCCACCAAAAGACACACACTGGCTGAACGGATACAAAAACAAGACCCATATATATGCTGTCTACAAGAGACCCACTTCAGACCTAGAGACACATACAGACTGAAAGTGAGGGGATGGAAAAAGATATTCCATGCAAACGGAAATCAAAAGAAAGCTGGAGTAGCAATTCTCATATCAGACAAAATAGATTTTAAAATAAAGACTATTACAAGAGACAAAGAAGAACACTATATAATGATCAAGGGATCGATCCAAGAGGAAGGTATAACAATTGTAAATATTTATGCACCCAACATAGGAGCACCTCAATACATAAGACAAATACTAACAGCCATAAAAGGGTAAATCGTCAGCAACAAAATCATAGTAGAGGACTTTAACACCCCTCTTTCACCAATGGACAGATAATCCAAAATGAAAATAAATAAGGAAACACAAGCTTTAAATGATACATTAAACAAGATGGACTTAATTGATATTTATAGGACATTCCACCCAAAAACAACAGAATCCACATTTTTCTCAAGTGCTCATGGAACATTTTCCAGGATAGATCATATCTAGGGTCACAAATCAAGCCTTGGTAAATTTAAGAAAATTGAAATCATATCAAGTATATTTTCTGACCACAACGCTATGAGACTAGATATCAATTACAGGAAAAGATCTGTAAAAAACACAAGCACATGGAGGCTACACAATACACTACTTAATAACGAAGTGATCACTGAAGAAATCAAAGGGGAAATCAAAAAATACCTAGAAACAAATGACAATGGAGACACGACGACCCAAAACCTATGGGATGCAGCAAAAGCAGTGCTAAGAGGGAAGTTTATAGCAATACAAGCCTACCTCAAGAAACAGGAAACATCTCAAATAAACAACCTAACCTTGCACCTAAAGCAATTAGAGAAAGAAGAAAATAAAAATAAAAAAACCCAAAGCTACCAGAAGGAAAGAAATCATAAAGATCAGATCAGAAATAAATGAAAAAGAAATGAAGGGAACAATAGCAAAAATCAATGAAACTAAAACTTGGTTCTTTGAGAAGATAAACAAAATTGATAAACCATTAGCCAGACTCATCAAGAGAAAAAGGGAGAAGACTCAAATCAATAGAATTAGAAATGAAGAAGGAGAAGTAACCACTGACACTGCAGAAATACAAAAGATCATGAGAGACTACTACAAGCAACTCGATGCCAATAAAATGGACAACATGGAAGAAATGGACAGATTCTTAGAAATGCACAACCTGCCGAGACTGAACCAGGAAGAAATAGAAAATATGAACATGAAAATGAGGAAAATATGAGGAACTTTCCTCAACATAATAATGGCCATATATGACAAACCCACAGCCAACATTGTCCTCAATGGTGAAAAACTGAAAGCATTTCCACTAAGATCAGGAACAAGACAAGGTTGCCCACTCTTACCACTATTATTCAACATAGTTTTGGAAGTGTTAGCCACAGCAATCAAAGAAGAAAAAGAAAGAAAAGGAATCCAAATCGGAAAAGAAGAAGTAAAGCTGTCACTGTTTTCAGATGACATGATACTATACATAGAGAATCCTAAAGACGCTACCAGAAAACTCCTAGATCTAATCAATGAATTTGGTAGAGTAGCAAGATACAAAATTAATGCACAGAAATCTCTTGCATTTCTATACACTAATGACGAAAAATCTGAAAGTGAAATTAAGAAAACACTCCCGTTTACCATTGCAACAAAAAGAATAAAATATCTAGGAATAAACGTACCTAAGGAGACAAAAGACCTGTATGCAGAAAATTATAAGACACTGATGAAAGAAATTAAAGATGATACAAATAGATGGAGAGATATACCATGTTCCTGGCTTGGAAGAATCAACATTGTGAAAATGACCCTATTACCCAAAGCAATCTACAGATTCAATGCAATCTCTATCAAACTACCACTGGCATTTTTCACAGAACTAGAACAAAAAATTTCACAATTTGTATGGAAACAGAAAAGACCCCGAATAGCCAAAGCAATCTTGAGAACGAAAAATGGAGCTGGGGGAATCAGGCTCCCTGACTTCAGACTATATTACAAAGCTACAGTAATCAAGACAGTTTGGTACTGGCACAAAAACAGAAATATAGATCAATGGAACAGGATAGAAAGCCCAGAGATTAACCCACGCACATATGGTCACCTTATCTTTGATAAAGGAGGCAAGCATATAAAGTGGAGAAAAGACAGCCTCTTCAATAAGTGGTGCTGGGAAAATTGGACAGATACATGTAAAAGTATGAAATTAGAACACTCCCTGACACCATGCACAAAAATAAACTCAAAATGGATTAAAGACCTAAGTGTAAGGGCAGACACTATCAAACTCTTAGAGGAAAACATAGGCAGAACACTCTATGACATACATCACAGCAAGATTCTTTTTGACCCAGCTCCTAGAGAAATGGAAATAAAAACACAAATAAACAAATGGGACCTAATGAAACTTAAATGCTTTTGCACAACAAAGGAAACCGTAAACAAGACCAGAAGATAACCCTCAGAATGGGAGAAAACATTTGGTAATGAAACAACTGACAAAGGATTAATCTCCAAGATTTACAAGCAGCTCATGCAGCTCAATAACAAAAAAACGAACAACCCAATCCAAATATGGGCAGAAGACCTAAATAGACATTTCTCCAAAGAAGATATACAGATGGCCAACAGACACATGAAAGAATGCTCAACATCATTAATCATTAGAGAAATGCAAATCAAAACTACAATGAGGTATCATCTCACATTGGTCAGAATGGCCATCATTAAAAAATCTACAAACAACAAATGCTGGAGAGGGTGTAGAGAAAAGGGAACCCTCTTGCACTGTTGGTGGGAATGTAAATTGATACAGCCACTATGGAGAACAGTATGGAGGTTCCTTAAAAAACTACAAATAGAACTACCATACGACCCAGCAATCCCACTACTGGGCATATACCCTGAGAAAACCATAGTTCAAAAAGAGTCATGTACCAAAATGTTCATTGCAGCTCTATTTGCAATAGCCAGGACATGGAAGCAACCTAAGTGTCCATCATTGAATGAATGGATAAAGAAGATGTGGCACATATATACAATGGAATATTATTCAGCCATAAAAAGAAATGAAATGGAGGTATTTGTAATGAGGTGGATGGAGTTAGAGTCTGTCATACAGAGTGAAGTAAGTCAGAAAGAGAAAAACAAATATAGTATGCTAACACATATATATGGAATCTGAGGAAAAAAAAAAAAAAGGCCATGAAGAACCTAGTGGCAAGATGGGAATAAAGACACAGACCTACTAGAGAATGGACTTGAGGATATGGGGAGGGGGAGGAGTGAGATGTGACAGGGTGAGAGAGTGTCATGGACATATATACACTACCAAATGTAAAATAGATAGCTAGTGGGAAGCAGCCGCATAGCACAGGGAGATCAGCTTGGTGCTTTGTGACCACCTAGAGGGGTGGGATGGGGAGGGTGGGAGGGAGGGAGATGCAAGAGGGAAGAGATATGGGAACATATGTATATGTATAACTGATTCAGTTTGTTATAAAGCAGAAACTAACACACCTTTGTAAAGCAATTATACTTCAATAAAGATGTTTAAAAAAATAAAAAAGTAAAAAAAAAAAATTACTGATAAGAAGAAACTTACTTGTGTTAATTTACTATTATTTGTTTTCTATATAAAAAGCCATATAGCTTTTTTTCTAACATTTCCTTCATTACTATCTCCTTGCAACCATTTTAGTTATTGACATCAAAAAATTACATTTTTATACATTGTGTGTTCAAAAAGCATTAACTAGTAATTGTTGTTTAATATGTCTTTAAAGTCATGTAGAAAACAGAATGTGAATTTACAGGCCCTGTTACAATAATATTAACTTTTAGACTAATAATTGTGTTTTTAAAAGAGCATATTAGTCCCTTAGATCATGGAGAAAGCAAAAAGTGGATTTACAAACCATTGCTACAATAATACTGGCTTTTATAGTTGTGCATCTATTTATCTTTACTAAGATTTTTAAAATTTTTTCAAGTGACTTTGAGTTATTTTCTAATGTCCTTTCATCTTAACCTGCTAGACTTCCTTTAGCTTTCCTTATAGGACAGGTCTAGAGGTAAAAAACTCCTTTAGCTTTTGTTTACCTGGAAATGTCTTAATTTATCCCTCATCTTTGAAGGACAGTATTTTTATATGTAGGATTGACAATTTATTTCTTTTCACATTTTAAATATATCAGTCCACTCTCTTCTGGCCTCCAATGTTTCTGGTGAGAAATCTGCTGATAATCTTATTGGGGATCCATTGCATGTGAGTAGTCACTTCTCCCTTGCTGCTTTCAAGATTGTCTCTTCGTCTTCGGCTTTCCAAAGTTTAATTATAATATGGCTCAGTGTGGATCTCTTTGAAGTAATCCTACTTGGAGTTCATTAAATATTTAGATATTTTTATTTGTCATTCCAACTTCGGAAAATTTCAGCAATTATTTCTTCAAAAAATCTCTCTGCCCCTTTCTCTCTCTATTCTCCTTCTGGATTCCCATGAATATATTGGACCATTTGATGGCATCGCCTAAGTGCCTTTTTCTGTGTTCATTTTTCTTCCATTTTTTTTTTTCAGCTCCTCAGGCTCAATAAATTCAAATGTCATATCTTTAAGTTCACTCATATCTTCTTCTGCTTGCTTAAATCCACTTTTGTCTCCCTCTAGTGATTTTTTTTTTTCATTTCAGTTATTGTATTTTTTTAGCACTAGAATTTCTTTCTGGTTTCTTTTTAGGTTTTCTGTCTCTTTATTAATATTTCTACTTTGTTTACACATCATTTTTTGACTTTTCCATATCTTACTTTAGTTCTGTGAGCATCTTTAAGATATGTTTTAAAGACATTGTCTGATAGATCCACCATTTGGTCTTTCTCAGGGACATTTTCTGTTGTTGTTGTTTTTTGTCCTTCAAATGGGCCATAATTCCCTATTTCTTTTGTATGTCTTGTATTTTTTTTCTGTTGAAAGCTGAGAAATTAAATCTAATAATATGGTAACTCTGGTCATCATATTCTCCCCCTTCCCCAGTATTTGTTGTTTGGTTTGGTTTGTTTTATTTGTTTTTATGGTCGTAGGCTGTCTCCATACAGAGGACTGGCTTGGGGTGTAAATTTAAAGTCTTCTTGGGTCTTTTCTGAGCCCACACCTTCCCTTGCATATGTGAAGTACTGCCTAACTTTCCTCATATATGTGGTTGTTTTTGAATGTTCCATTCTTCAATGTCTAGCTCCCAAAAAGGGGAAAAAGAGAAAAATGAAGGAGGGGAAAAGGTGCCAGCTCTTTAAATCCCCTTGAAATTGCTTCAGTCCAAGGAGGAGGAGATTGCAACAGTGGGGATGAGTGTAACAATGGCTGCCTGTTTCTCTATCTGTACCTCTGTGATCAGAAGCATCAACCAGTGATCAGAACACAAATCCCTGATATTTGCAGGACAGTTTCTTATTGACCATCCTGGCTCCTATAAGCTGTGGGTAAGCTGCTCCAGGAACACATGCACAGCTGCCTGCCATGGGCTGGGGGTGGGGAATGGGTAGTTGCTTCTGAACTAACAGTTTAAATTGATTAAAAATAACCACAATTAACCAAAGGAGGTTTCCCCTGGAAGTTGGAAGGCTTCAATAGGTTCCAGATTTCCAAAGTAATTACATCAGACAGATGTTGCCTGTGCAATTGTGTAGGTGATGAGACAGATTTCTGATGCTTCTTATTCCACCATCTTCCCAGAATCTTCTTAAAGCCTTAAGCTTTTATCAGAAAAAAATGCTAAACTTTAGACATTGGCCTGAATTGGAGCAATTGAATGCCTTCATCAGCTTATGTCCTCTGTAGGAACTTCAGAAAACTAAAGACTATTGCCTCTCTACCTTCAAAAATTAAGACTGAGGTTAAGAAAATTACATAATTCTGTTAGGGAGGCAACTTCAAGAAATTCCAAGAGAATCCAATGCAAACTTTACAGGTTTAATATTTTACCAATAGGACATCATTGCATTGGGTTGACCACAAAGTTCCTTCGGTTTTTAAGTAAAAATAAAAGACACATTTTTTATTCTCACCAAGAACTTTACTGAACAACATATTCACCATTTTGTTCAACTACCTTCTGCCATTTTTCTGGCAATTTCATAATTCCACCTTCCCAAAACGTTTTATCATTTTGAACAAAGCACTGTTCCAGGTGCCTTTTACAGTCTTCCAGGGAATTGAAATTTTTTTCCATTAAGAGAATTTTGTAAAGACTGAAATAAATGGAAATCTGAAGGTGCAATGTCTGGTGAATATAAAAGATGAATCAAAACTTCCCAGCCAATCTGTAACAGTTTTTGCTTGGTCATTAAAGAAACATGTGGTCTTGCATTATCCTGATGGAAGATTATGCACTTTCTGTTGACTAATTCCGGATGGATTTCGTGGAGTGCTGCTTTCAGTTGGTCTAATACTTGTTGGAATTAATCGTTCGGTTTTCTGGAAGGAGCTCATAATAGTGGACTCCCATCCAATCCCACCATATACACAACATCACCTTCTTTTGGTGAAGACCAGCCTTTGGTGTGGTTGGTGGTGGTTCGTTTTGCTTGCCCCACGATTTCTTCTTTTCTGCATTATTGTACAGCATGTACTTTTGATCGCCTATCACAATTTATTTTAAAAATGGAATGTTTTTATTATGTTTCAGTAGAGAATCACATGCAGAAATATGGTCAAGAAGGGTTTTTTTCTCTTAACTTATGTGAAACACAAACACAAAGCGATTAACATAAGAAAGCTGGTTCAAATGATTTTCAGCACTTGATTTGGATACTTTGAGTATGTTGGCAATCTCCCGTGAGGTATAACGTTGATTGACTTCATTTAATATCTCAATTTGATCACTGTCAACTTCAACTGGTCTACCTGACCATGGAGCATTATCCAGTGAGAAATCTCCAGCATGAAACTTTGCAAAACACTTTTGACACGTTTGATCAGTCACAGCACCCTCTCCATACACTACACAAATCTTATTTTGCATTTCAGTTGTGTTTTTACCTTTCTTGAAAATATAAAGCATAATATGCCAGAAACGTTGCTTTTTTTTTTACCCATCTTCAATATTAAAATGGCCACACAAAAATTCACCAATTTTGTTAAGTTTTTTTTTTTAAATGCACACTGATATGACAGCTGTCACAATACATCTAACAAAATTGTTTCGAATGAAGTTCATGACAAGTAAGCGCTACTAGAGCCATCTTATGGAAAAAAATGAATTAACATTTTGGCCAACCCAATATTTCACATAGTAAGTAATAAAATGACGAATATTTAATTTACATTCACTTGAGCTATGCACTCACACTTTTTCAGAATAAGGAATGTGATGTTTCTTTGGGGTCTTGCAGTAGAAAAATGGAAATCTCTCGCAGAGATCAGAGATTCTCGTTTTGTTTTGTATTTTTTAATTTTAGAGGGGACTTTCTAAACCAGTGTTCACAAATCCCTACCACTTGCTTTGGGAAGTCAGAGTGTTGACATAATGGGCAGAGAAGGGGATTTAAGGTGGGGACAGGTGGGGACAGGACGGGGCACTGAAGGAAAAGGTAAAAGGTACCTAAGAAAATTAATTATGTTCTTTCTTTTTTTTTTTTTTTTAAAGAGATTATATTTTTTGAATACCTGGCTTTTTTGAAACCAATTTACTTTTTTTTTTAAAGATTTATTGATTTATTGATTGATTGCTATGTTGGGTCTTCGTTTCTGTGCTAGGGCCTTCTCTAGTTGTGGCAAGCGGGGGCCACTCTTCATCGCGGTGCGCAGGCCTCTCACTATCGCGGCCTCTTTTGTTGCGGAGCACAGGCTCCAGACACGCAGCCTCAGTAATTGTGGCTCACGGGCCCAGTTGCTCCGCGGCATGTGGGATCCTCCCAGACCAGGGCTCGAACCCGTGTCCCCTGCATTGGCAGGCAGATTCTCAACCACTGCGCCACCAGGGAAGCCCCATATGTTCTTTCTTAAATTTAACCAATAAACAGTCTTGTCACATTGTCTCAGATATACAAGAGAGAAAGATTCTCATCAGACACTCTCTTCTCCAGTCCTCTGATTTCTCTGAACGCTCAACAGTATTTTGTGTTACTTCAGTTGCAACAGTAACCAAAAGTTCAGCAATCTGAAAAAAAATTGAAAGTTTTAAAAATTAATGCCCTGATGCCTTTAAATAGCCCTCATTTTTTTCTCTTTTAATTTTTTTAACCAAAACATCACAGTTTGACTCTTAGTGATGCATGCTTGATGTTACAAACATGAGTTTTTGTGTAATGATAAAATACCCTCAGGGTCTGTTATAGAGGAAGGGGCTGGCTGTCCCCACATACTCCATGAGATGAACAGTTTTACTTTAGGGTAATTTGGTCCTGTATTGGACTCCTTTACAAGTGTTAGGCTTCCCACTACTACTTCAGTTTTGTTTTTGTTTTTGTTTTTGTTTTTTTCTCTTCTAGCTAATAGCTTATATCATCCTGTACCTCCTCAACCTTCTGGCTAAACACTGACCTCTAATAAGCTTTGATAAGCACATGAGATATCCAAGATAGTTACCTTGTTAGTTTAACAAAATTAAGTAGGTATAAGTGAAAGTTTGATTTTTAATACATAGTGTTTATGATTATTAGTATATTTGATTATATTTTTATTGTTAAAACTTCAGAATATGTAATTTATAAATAATTGAGATGATTCTTATAAAGGAGAGAGAGAAAAAAATTTCATTTGACTACATTTCCCTTGTGTATACCCTATTGTTCCCGTTTGCCCTTTTTCTGCCTCAGTTTCCTCCTGCAGTGCATTATCTTTCACATGCTACCTGAGCTCCTCATATTATGCAGTGAACAAACAAGAGGTTATTTGGCTTATAGACATAATTATTTGTGAAACAAAAACAAGTACAAATAATGTCATTAAAAGGAGGATGACCAATGGCTAAACCTCGAGTCTTCACTTGAGTCTGATTAAAATAGCCTGTGTGACTTCAAACAAGATATTTCACTTCTCTGAGATTCATTTTGTCTGTATCTAGAGTGGAAGGCTGAATCATCTCTAAGGTCCTTTCCAGTGCTAATACTCAAGGATTCTACTCTTTAAGATATAATCTTCCTTTTTAAGTGAAATCCTCCAAAAGCATCAAAGAAAAATTAAGATCACAGAGTGATGCACATTCCAACTTTATAAGTCACATCAGGTAATTTTTGAGGTTCATCTCCCAGATCTTGCCAGGCTGGAAAGCTTTATGGATGGGAAACAGTATCAGCGTGGGGTTGGCATCACAGATTTCTTTTGCTGCACTAAACAACTCTGCTCACCGGGAAACCTAGTCATGTCAAAGCAAATATTGGCTGCTCACCTGCCAGAGCACATCTACAGAGAAGGTGAGCTCGCATGGATTAGATGAGCACCAGAATAAAAACTTGCCCAAGGCACAGACCTTTGGAAATGCAGAAGAAATTCCACTGACCTCTTTTTCTTCCATCTTCAGAAATGTTGCCTTGCTCCATTGTGATTCTGTGTGTAAACTGGGGCCACAAAGAAATATAGCAATACCACCAGGAATGCCTCTTTCCCTACATTCGAACTTGATTAAAACTGAGGCTCATGCCCAGGGCTATCTGAGAGCCAGGCCTTCAGGGATCTCCAGACAAGTAAGGATCAGCAGGGCTGGGGCAGAGGCACTTCCTACAGCTCAGAGTGCTTGCTGTCCCAGGTGAGCAAGGGAAGTGGGGTTTTCTCCAAGGCATAGGATCCAGGCGGCCAAAGACCAGGCTTGCAAGATTCCCACACTTCATGCTCCTTATCAATGAAAACTTGAGGCAATGATGGAGGACAGACAGACGAGGCTGAATATCTCTCACATTTATGAGCTGTATGTTCTCCTGCAAGTTACTGAACTTGGTGCTTCATCTGAAAAATACTCATAACATTTTTTCATTGACGTTAGACTGGAGACAATTTAAGATCACACCTAACAAACTCTGGGTACAGTGTTCAAGGTATAGTTGTTATCTATACTGATGAATGCAGGAATTAATTTTGCTCTGCCTCAGTATATTTATTTCTAAGTTGGAGATAATAATAAGAAATAACTTCTAAGGTTTTGCGGAAGACTAAATAAGTCAACCATTACATAGTGCTTAGATCAATGCCTGGCACATTGTAAAATCTCTGTAATATCAGCTATCATCATTACTGAGATCATGATGGTGACCTCCTATGTTAGAGGCAGTCTAGAAGTCCAGCCTAAGATCGTGAGTTTTGACACAGCTTGGTTTATAGTTGATAGGTGAAAGTTGGACCTCTACTTTCTCATCTCCAGAAGCACACAATATACATACCTCCTGAGGCAGGAGAGTACAGGGAATAAGAGTCTGTCTTCTGGATTCAAAGGCTCTTGGTTAAAACCCTGGCTGCAACATTTATTGGTTGCATGCCTTTAGGTGAGTTTTTCAATCTCTTTCTTAATGGGTAAGGTGGGGGATTATGTTAGTCTGTGCCTCTTGGGGTTGCCATGAGAATTAAATTATGTGTTAGAATGTTTTTAGCTTCAGCTTTCAGGGATCTGGCTCTTATAGCCTTAAATCATGAGTAACACTGGTACCTGAAAGGTAGTTTGGTGTATGTTGCATGCCTGCTATAACTAGAGCTCTGTTCCCTTTTTCTGTGCTCTGATACATCTCCCTGATATGTATGGGTTTTAACCACACACTGGCTTCCTCTCTCATCACCAAGCAGCATACATTCCCATTCTTGTCCTCTAGAAAAGAGAGGCAAGTGTCTCTTGTTTTCCTCTGACAGCAAAACACTTTTTTGCTGGAAGCTTCCAAATGTGACCTCCTTCTTATTATTGATTCAAATTAGCTTAGGCCTTTGCATCATCAAACCAATTACTAGCAAGGGTGAAAAGGGAGTACAGGTTTCCCCTGCTTTCTGAAAGTAGAGTGTTCCCATGAAACCTTTCATAAGCTGAAATGGTGTAAAGGGAAGAAGCAATTACTTTGTGACACATCTTGCTAATGCAGGTACAAAATAAATTCAGCACAGATGCTCACAGATGTAGTTCAAAGTTATGGAGGCCTGATGCTGAGATGCTGGGTGTAGTTCCAGGGAAGAGGCTTGGTGGTACCACTCCCTGTGCTCGGGTTGCCCCCTGCATGTATAATGGCTCACTGCAAACCAAAGCTGAATGCTATTTTCACTTTTCATCTTATTTTTTGTCATAAAAGTGAAAATCCTATTCTGATTTATATCAGCTAGTGAAATCAGGTACTCTTGTAGGTCTTTTGCAAAAATGAAGTGGTGAACTTTCGAAAAGTAGAGGATGTGATATCCTGATCAGTTTAGGCTACTCATCTCGGCAGGAGGCTACATGCATGTCCAGTACAAATAAGAGCTTATTTAGGACTGGAACCGGAGTATCTAAAGATGTAATAGCCTTAACGTTATTACTTTTTAATTAATATATTTATTGGGAAATTAACTGACAACATATTAAAAGCATAAATCACAAGGCTTGGCAATACTAAGTACTTAAAAAATGGAAGCTACCACCATGTAATTAGTTCCCATCCCTAATCAAAGAACACATCCACTCTACCTGGGCCAGCATACTCAGTGCTCATTCTCACCACATCTCTTTGCACCTCCTGTGCCTGATGCCTGGAATCCAATCCTCCTAAGTTTAACCCATCACACAACCTTTAGCATCCATCTTCAAAATCATTTTTATGCTTCTTTTTCTGACGTCCAAAAATGAAAAGGATCTCTTTCCTTTCTACAAACTCTGATAGCACCTCCTCTAATGTATACACTTTCTGAAAGATGCCACAACATTAATAATATAAATTAATAGTCTCAGCTTTCCAAGAATTAGTAAGGTACTGGAAGGTAGAGATAGAGTTTTTATATGTTCTTCCAAAGTGCCTGACCCAATGCAGTGCAGCTAATGGGTACTCAATGAACAATAGCTAGCTGATTGCTATATATGACCAAGTGAACTCTGGAAAGGAAAGCCTTTTACTTTGCTTCACTTTTTAAAGAATGAAAGGGTAGCAATACAAAAACAAATGTACTCACGAAGTGATTTTTTTTTTTTTCTCACAAAGAGACCTTTGGCATTGCCAACTCTTCATCAAAGGATAATTTTTGCTCTTAAGAAAATCTATGAACAGAGAAAAAGTTAAGTTTAGGGAGTCAGGAGTGGCATTGGAAATGAAAAAGGTTTCTTCAGATGCCCCAAAACTAGTGTGAATGTTTTCTTATCCACATCCCTGAAATATAAGGACTGTTTCTATCCTCTCAGAAAAGCAGACATGCTCACTCCACATTCATTTTATCATCTGACACTCCCAAGCCTTCTCACTCACATCATCCATGGATCCATGGACTGCAGGTCAAGGGCAGTGGTATAGGGTGAGTTCTAGGTATGGTGACCACAGCGGACAGGTCACTTCCCATGGATCCTTGATAGACACAAGCCAGGTAGGGCCTGCCAGGTAACCTTCTCCTAGTTCCTTGCTAGCACCTATGAACTAAAATACAAACTTTGACATGCCGTTTAATTGTTCTCCATCTGATGTGTGACTCCTTACTTCTTATTGCTTTTTCCACTGTGTTCAAACTCTGCTTTCATCTCTTCTCCAAGTATTGCTTCTACTCTCTGCTTAAGTTTTTGTTTCTAGATCCCTCTGGCTGGAATGCTTCTCCTCCACCCCTCCATCTGCAAGACCTACCTACCGTCATTCTCTGTCTCATAAGTCATTCTTTTCTTCCTCTTCTTGACACTCTCAACTCAGCTAACCCTGCCCTCATCATCCCTCTCTTTGGAGAATACTATTCATTCAGCACTTGGTAATATAAACTGGTGTGGTTTTTCCTACTACTTCATGTGTGTTTGTCATTTCTCATCATTTTTATGGGAGTGAATTGGGGGCTGGGATTGTCTGACTCCCCTTTAGTGTTTCCACAGTATTCAGCATCTCTCCCTCTCCAACCCACACTCTAGCACAGAGAATTTGACTATAAAACTCATGCGTGTTTGGTGAATTTCAAGTTATTACAGTGAATTACAATCCACTCTGAACATGTCTGAGCATAATGTTCTTTTTCAGAGTTTATCTTTCTTGCTTGGTGTCAAGTTATGGTAGCAACAGGAATGCCTCTACTCTTTGCTCAATACTACACCAGAGACAAAAAGAATGGTCTCTCTTTAACCAAGAAACAATGAAGTTGTTCATAACAAGGGGTAGTGTAAGAGGGAGTGGGGTGGAGAGTTCAAAATTCTGTGCTTGAATAGTCCATCCTCTTCCCAGCCTCCTGGGTCATGAATTCCAGTGTCCCTGGACCATTCCCAGCTCTTGATAAAATAGTTCACCCACATTACAGCAGCTCTGCTTGGTTCTGCTTAAGTCAGGCCACAGAGAGGTACAGGGGAACCATATAAAATTGATTATTAGGCAGAGGGCATTGCTTATATATATTTACATTTTATAATAGCTGTTAATGATCTCTCTAATTTATAGTACATATAAATATGTAATAACACAAGCTAGTGTTCCCAGAAAGCTTTGGTTTACAAATACATATTAAAACTTATTCAGAAAAAAATAACAAGTTACAAAGATACCAATAATCCCTCTAAAATATCATCTCACTTTTTTGGGCCTCTTTACAACACAACTAAATATACCGACTTAGTGCTCTGTTCTGGGTTGCTGGCAAGAATAGTGCTGGTGGAGCAAGGGCAGGAGGAGGGGCTCTGATAGACCGTTGTTATTTTTTTTTCCAAAAAAATAAATGCACAATAAGGGTACACTCCTCTGGGCACTGATCTCATTGTTCTTCTCTCTGGAATACACCATGGTTCAAGTTATTTCTGCTCAGATAACTATACATATATTCATGTATTTTTTCTTTATCCAAATTACCTGAGTCTATACATTAAACTGAAAACTGAGGGTCAAAGTCAGGCAAGCGTCCTTCACTGGCTCTTGTGGTAATACTAAATTCCTGTATTCCTCATCTTGTCCAAGACCATTATCATTATTGCCATCACAACCAAAAAGACTCTGAAAGCTTTCCCATGTATGTTTTTATTTCAACCTTATTATAAAGAGAACTGTAAACATATAGCTATCCAAATACGGATGGCATCACTTTCATGTAGGCTTTATAAAGAAAATATTGATAGTCTGAATCTTGGACTCTCATGATATATGGACCATATATGTCCATTCTGCCCAGTCCTCTTGAGCTGAGATCGCTTATGACAAATATTTCTTTCTTGTCTAAATTGTCATACAAAAAGCAACTGCTATTGTGAAGAGAATTATAACTTCATAATGAGTTGGGGATAAAATTGTATGAAGTGTGAAACCCCGCTATTGTATTTCCTACTAGTGCAGACACAAGCATTAACAAGGAGAAGGGCTTCAAATGTAGCTGTAAGAATATAGAAAACTAAGAAAATGAAAAAAATATTAGGGGTGAACAGCACTAGAAAAAACAATGATATACAAAACAATATAGAATACAGTATACTACTTGGTACAGCACAACTTAATAATGATAATGAATTAAACAAGAATAAAATAATCAAAATTTTATATAACTTTTTTTGAGAATGAGAGGAGGTGAATAAAGACATTAAGAGGGTGAAATACCTGCCTTTTATGAAGGAAATATAAATACATATAAATGTGCCAAATCAAAAAGTTTCAAAATGAGTATTTTAAGAAATATGGAAGTAATTACCAGAAGAAACTGTTATGAATTAAAAGTAGTTGCCTCCAGGGAGTGGAGCTGGTAGTTGGGGAGGCATGGGAGAGGCAATGTTACTTTTACTTGTGTTTTTTAGTATAATCTGAGCTTTTTAAAGGCTCATGTTTCACTAGAAATAAAAATTAAAATTTTAAAAAGAGAAGTGGGCCTGGGATGTATCCCGGGAGCACTCCAGCACTTAGAGGTCAGGTGAAAAATGAGGAACAAATGAATGGGAGCTAGCAGTGGTTGCCAGTGGAGCAGGAAAGTGTCCAGGAGAATATGATGTCACAAGGTCACAAAAAATAAAATTGTTCCAAGAAGAAAGATGTGGGCAGCCACATAAAAGGCTGCTAAAATTTTAAATAAGAACATAGATGTGGTCCTTGAATTTGGCACGATGTAGTGGGTTACTGACATTGACTAGCTGACTTTGGGTGAAGGGAAAGATGGAGTTCAATTGGAATAATTGAAGACAGATTGAGGAGTGAGGAATCTGTTACAAGGAATATAGAAAAGGTGAGTAGTTTTATTTTAAGGGGGCAGAAAAGTGAGGCAATATCTGGATTAAGTCATGGGTTCAAGGGAGCACCAGTCATCCAGCATAACAGTCAATGAGCATGAGCTTACTTAATTGCACCTGGGTGGTGGCTTTGAACTTGGGCACCTGAAAATTCCTGCCCAAAAAATGTCTAATGTCTCTATGAAATACAAGGTAAAATCATAAGGTAAGAATAGATGGCAACTAGAGGTATGAAGGTGAATAAATGAAATATTACCTCCCTAAATGGGAGTTGGGGTGGGGGTGGAACTAAGTGAAGGGGATTCAGGTACAAACCTCCAGTTACATAATAAGTCATAGAGATGTAATACACAGCATAGAGAACATGGACAATAATACTGTAACAACTTCATATAGGGACAGATGACTTACCATGGTGACCATTTCATAATGTATGCAAATGTCAAATCCCAATGTAGTACATGGGAAACTAACATAATTTTGTATGTCAACTATATCTCAATAAAAAAATACGTATAGGTGAAAAAATAATAGGAAAAAATCATAGCAAGAGTAATTTGGGGTTAGTGTTAAAAAAAGGTAATAGTCAAAGAGTCTAAAAAATATTATCTTCTTTAGTGCCTGTGTGACCTTGGACAAGTCACTGGAACTCTCACATCTCAGCTTCTTCACCTGGTACATGGTGTACCAATATGGTGGTTGTGCAGCTTATACAATTCATTGTATCCAAGCACATAGCACAGTATGGATACACAGCAAATTATCTCAACATCTGCCCTTTCTTCCCTGGAACTGGTAGGTGCCATCTGAGCTGATGCTGGTCTGTAAACCATCAGGTGTGCTGAAAAACGACCTCAAAGGATAGAATAGGTATTTAAATGAGTGCCCATAAATTCTGACTTCCTACTGTTCTGAGCCCTCAGTGAAGTGTCATCATTTCTGTAATAACATGACCCAAGCTAGTGTTCCAAAGTACACCCTACAACTGCTTTTTGCAGGGAGAGGGAAACCTGCTGATTATACATGTTTTAGAAATTTGTGGACAAAATAAAGGATTGGCTCAGAGATGACAAACTAACATTACTGAATAATTTAAAATAGACATTTAGAAGAAGTTATTTAAATAACAAGTCAAATCTTTACATGATCAGAGATTGCTTTCTCAAAAGTTGTTTTGCAGAAAAAAAAAAATATATATATATATAGAAAAGCTGTCATTATTTTAAACATGATTAGGAACCAGCTGCTAAATGTATTTTTTACATATAGGCACAACCTATGTTTTCAAGTGCAGAAAGAACTATTACAAGAAGGGCATTATCCAGAATTTTCCTTCTCCACAGAGAAGAAATAATAAAAATGAATTACCAGAGGGAGGAGCTTCAAGATGGAGGAAGAGTAAGACGTGGAGATCACCTTCCTCCACACAAATACATCAGAAATACATCTACATGTGGAACAACTCCTACAGAACACCTAATGAATGCTAGCAGAAGACCTCAGACCTCCCAAAAGGCAAGAAACTCCCCACGTACCTGGGTAGGGCAAAAGAAAAAAGAAAAAAACAGAGACAAAATAGGGATGGGACCTGCACCAGTGGGAGGGAGCTGTGAAGGAGGGAAGGTTTCCACACAGTAGGAAGGCCTTCATGGGCGGAAACTGTGGGTGGCGGAGTTGGGAAGCTTCAGACCCTCGGAGGAGAGCACAGCAAGAGGGGTGCAGAGGACAAAGAAGAGAGGTTCCAGCACAGAGGATCAGTGCCAAGCAGCACTCACCAGCCCGAGAGGCTTGTCTGCTCACCCGCTGGGGGGGGGCAAGGGCTGGGAGCTGAGGCTCGGGCTTTGGAGGTCAGACCCCAGGGAGAGGACTAGGGTTGGCTGTGTGAACACCCCTGAAGTGGGCTAGTGTGCCACAGCTAGCCGAGAGGGAGTCCAGGAAAAAGTCTGGAGCTGCGGAAGAGGCAAGAGACTTTTTCTTCCCTCTTTGTTTCCTGGTGCACGAGGAGAGGGGATTCAGAGTGCCACTTAAAGGAGCTACAGAGATGGGCACGAGTCGTGGCTACCAGCGCGGACCCCAGAGACAGGCATGAGATGGTAAGACTGCTACTGCAGCCACCAAGAATCCTGTGTGCAAGTGCAGGTCACTATCCACACTTCCACTCCTGGGAGCCTGTGCAGCCCGCCACTGTCAGGGTCCCATGATCCAGGGACAACTTCCCTGGGAGAACACAAGGCGCACCTCAATCGGGTGCAACATCACTCCGGCCTCTGCTGGCTCAGGCTCGTCTCGCACTCCGTACCCCTCCACCTCCCCAACCTGAGTGAGCCAGAGCACCCGAATCAGCTGCTCCTTTAACCCAGTCCTGACTGGGCGTAAACATACGCCCTCAGGAGACCTACATGCAGAGGTGGGGCCAAATCCAAACCTGAACCACAGAAGTTGTGTAAACAAATAAGAGAAAGGGAAATTTCTCCCAGCAGCCTCAGGGGCAGCAAATTAAATTTCCACAATCAACTTGATGTACCCTGCCACTGTGGAATACCTGAATAGACAATGAATCATCCCAAATTGAGGAGGTGGACTTTGGGAGAATGATATATATATATATTTTTCCCTTTTTTTCCTTTTTGTGAGTGTGTATGTGTATGTGTGTGAATTTGTCTGTGTAGCTTTGCTTTTACCATTTGTCGTAGGGTTCTGTCTGTCCGTTTCTTCTTTTTTTTTTTTAGTACAGTTTTTAGCACTTGTTATCATTGGTGGATTTGATTTTTTGTTTGGTTGCTCTCTTATTTTTTTCTTTTTTTATTTATTACATTTAAAATATTGTTTTTAATATTTATTTTTAATTTTTTTACTTTACTGTGTTTATTTTATTTGATTTAATCTTCATTCTCTTGCTTTTTTTTTTTTTTTCTCTCTTCTATTCTGAACCATGTGGATGACAGGCTCTAGGTGCCCCAGCCAGGCTTCAGGGCTGTGCCTCTAAGGTAGGAGAGCCAAGTTCAGGACATTGGTCCACAAGAGACTTCCCAGCTCCACATAATATCAAATGGCAAAAATCTTCAGAGATCTCCATCACAGCACCAAGACCCAGGTCCACTCAACGACCAGCAAGCTACATTGTTGGACACCCTATGCCAAACAACTGGCAAGAGAGGAACACAACACCACCCATTAGCAGAGAGGCTGCCTAAAATCATAATAAGGCCACAGACACCCCAAAACACACGAGCAGACATGAACCTGCCCAGCAGAAAGACAAGATCTAGGTTCATCCACCAGAACACAGGCACTAGTCCCCTCTACAAGGAAGCCTACACAACCCACTGAACCAACCTTAGACACTGGGGGCAGACAGCAAAAATAACAGGACTACGAACCTGCAGCCTGTGAAAAGGAGACCCCAAACACAGTAAGTTAAACAAAATGAGAAGACAGAGAAACACACAGCAGATGAAGGAGCAAGGTTAAATCCCAGCAGGCCTAAAAATGAAGAGGAAATAGGCAGTCTACCTGAAAAAGAATTCAGAATAATGATAGTTAATTTGATCCAAAATCTTGGAAATAGAATGGAGAAAATACAAGAAAAGTTTAATGAGGACCTAGAAGAACTAAAGAGCAAACAAACAGTGATGAACTACACAATAAATGAAATGAAAAGTTCTCTACAAGGGATCAATAGCAGAATAACAGAGGCAGAAGAATGGATAAGTGACCTGGAAGATAAAATAGTGGAAATAACTACCACACAACAGAATAAAGAAAAAAGAATGAAAATAATTGAGGACAGTCTCAGAGACCTCTGGGACAACATTAAATGCAACAAAATTCGAATAATAGGGGTCCCAGAAGAAGAAGAGAAAAAGAAAGGGACTGAGAAAATATTTGAAGAGATTATAGTTGAAAACTTCCCTAATATGAGAAAGGAAAAAGTTAATCAAGTCCAGGAAGCACAGAGTGTCCCATACAGGATAAATCCAGGAGAAACACGACAAGAAGCATATTAATCAAACTATCAAAAATTAAATACAAACAAAAATATTAGAAGCAGCAATGGAAAAAGAACAAATAGCATACAAGGGAATCCCGATAAGGTTAACAGCTGATTTTTCAGCAGAAACTCTGCAAGCCAGAAGGGAGTGGCAAGACATATTTAAAGTGATGAAAAGGAAAAACCTACAACCAAGATTAATCTATCCAGCAAGGATCCCATCCAGATTTGACAGAGAAATTAAAAGCTTTACACACAAGCAAAACTAAGAGAATGCAGCACAAACAAACCAGCTTTACAACAAATGCTAAAGGGACTTCTCTAGGCAGGAAACACAAGAGAAGGAAAAGAACTCCAAAAACAAACACAAAACAATTAAGAAAATGGTAATAAAAACATACATATAGATAATTACCTTAAATGTAAAAGGATTAAATACTGCTACCAAAAGACATAGACTGGCTGAATGGATACAAAAACAAGACCTGTATACATGCTGTCTAAAAAAGACCCACTTCACACCTAGGGACACATGCAGACTGAAAGAGAGGGGATGGAAAAAGATATTCCATGCAAATGGAAATCAAAAGAAAGCTGGAGTAGCAATTCCCATATCAGAGAAAATAGACTTTAAAACAAAGACTTTTACAAGAGAAAAAGAAGGACACTACATAATGATCAATCCAGGAAGAACATATAACAATTGTAAATATTTCTGCACCTGACATAGGAGCACCTGAATACATAAGGCAAATACTAACAACCATAAAACGGGAAATCGACAGTAACACAATCATAGCAGGGGACTTTAACACCCCACTTTAACCAATGGGCAGATCATCCAAAATGAAAATAAATAAGGAAACACAAGCTTTAAATGATACATTAAACAAGATGGACTTAGTTGATATTTATAGGACATTCCATCCAAAAACAACAGAATACACTTTCTTCTCAAGTGCTCATGGAACATTCTCCAGGATAGATCATATCTTGGGTCACAAATCAAGCCTGGGTAAATTTAAGAAAAATGATATGGTATCAAGTATTTTTTCCCAAACACAACGCTATGAGACTAGATATCAATTATAGGGAAAATCGATAAAAAATACAAACACATGGAGGCTAAACAATACACTACTTAATAACCGAGAGATCATGGAAGAAGTCAAAGAGGAAGTCAAAAACTACCTAGAGACAAATGACAATGAAAACAGGATGACCCAAAACCTATGGGATGCAGCAAAAGCAGTTCTAAGAGGGAAGTTTATACCAATACAATCCTACCTTAAGAAACAAGAAACATCTCAAATAAAAAACCTAACCTTACACCTAAAGCAATTAGAGAAAGAAGACAAAAAAGCCCCAAAGTTAGTAGAAGGAAAGAAATCATAAAGATTAGTTCAGAAATAAATGAAAAAGAAATGAAGGAAATAAGAGCAAAGATCAATAAAACTAAAAGTTGGTTGTTTGAGAAGATAAACAAAATTGATAAACCATTAGTCACACTCATCAAGAGTAAAAGGGAGAAGACTCAAATCAATAGAATTAGAAATGAAAAAGGAGAAGTAACCACTGACACTGCAGAAATACAAAAGATCATGAGAGATTACTACAAGCAACTCGATGCCAATAAAATGGACAACCTGGAAGAAATGGACAGATTCTTAGAAATGCACAAGCTGCTGAGACTGAACCAGGAGGAAATAGAAAATATGAACAGACCAATCACAAGCTCTGAAATTGAAACTGTGATTAAAAACCTTCCAACAAACCAAAGCCCAGGATCAGATGGCTTGACAGGCGAATTCTACCAAACATTTAGAGAAGAGCTAACATCTATCCTTCTCAAACTCTTCCAAAATATAGCAGAGGGAAGAATACTCCCCAACTCATTCTACAAGGCCACCATCACCCTGATACCAAAACCAGACAAAGATGTCACAAAGAAAGAAAACTACAGGCCAATAACCCTGAACATAGATGCAAAAATCCTCAACAAAATACTAGCAAACAGAATCCAACAGCACATTAAAAGTATCATACACTATGATCAATTGAGGTTTATCCCAGGAATGCAAGGATTCTTCAATATATGCAAATCAATCAATGAGATACACCATACTGACAAATTGAAGGAGAAAAACCATATGAACCTCTCAATAGATACAGAGAGAGCTTTCGACAAAATTCAATACCAAATTATGATAAAAAGCACTCCAGAAATTAGGCATAGAGGGAACTTACCTCAATATAATAAAGGCCATATATGACAAACCGACAGCCCACATCGTTCTCAATGGTGAAAAACTGAAACCATTTCAACTAAGATCAGGAAAAAGACAAGGCTGCCCACTCTCACGATTATTCAACATATTTTGGAAGTTTTAACCACAGCAATCAGAGAAGAAACAGAAATAAAAGGAATCCAAATCGGGAAAGAAGAAATAAAGCTGTCACTGTTCGCAGATGACATGATACTATACATAGAGAATCCTAAAGATGCTACCAGAAAACTACTAGATCTAATCAATGAATTTGATAAACTAGCAAGATATAAAATTAATGCACATAAATCTCTTGCATTCCTATACACTAATGATGAAATTCTGAAAGTGAAATTAAGAAAACACTCCCATTTACCATAGCAGCAAAATGAATAAAATAACTAGGAATAAACCTACCTAAGGAGACAAAAGAAATGAAGACATGTATGCAGAGAATTATAAGACACTGGTGAAAAAAATTTAAAATGATACAAACAAATGGAGAGATATACCATGTTCTTCGATTGGAATAATCAACATTGTGAAAATGACTACACTACCCAAAGCAATCTACAGATTCAGTGCAATCCCTATCAAACTACGACTGGCATTTTTCACAGAGCTAGAACAAAATATTTCACAATTTGTATGGAAACACAAAAGACCCCTAATAGCCAAAGCAATCTTGAGAAAGAAAAATGGAGCTGGAGGAATCAGGCTCCATGACTCCAGACTATACTACAAAGCTACAGTAATCAAGACAGTATGGTACCAGCACAAAAACAGAAATATAGACCATTAGAACAGGATAGAAAGCCCAGAGATAAACCCATGCACAGGTGGTCACCTTATTTTTGATAAAGGAGGCAAGAATATAGAGTGGAGAAAAGGCAGCCTCTCCATAAGTGTTTCAGGGAAAACTGGACAGCTACATGTAAAAGAATGAAATTCGAGCACTCCCTAAAACCATGCACAAAAATAAATTCAAAATGAATTAAAGACCCAAATGTAGGGCCAGACACTATAATACTCTTAGAGGAAAACATAGCAGAACACTCTATGACATAAATCACAGCAAGATCCTTTTTGACGCACCTCCTAGAGAAATGGAAATAAGAACAAAAATAAACAAGTGGGACCTAAGGAAACTTAAAAGCTTTTGAACAGCAAAGGAAAGCATAAACAAGATGAAAAGACAATCCTCAGAATGGGAGAAAATATTTGCCAATGAAGCAACTGACAAAGGATTAATCTCCAAAATTTACAAGTAGCTCATGCAGCTCAATAACCAAAAAAACAAACAACCCAATCCAAAAATGGGCAGAAGACCTAAACAGACATTTCTCCAATGAAGTTATACAGATGGCCAACAGACACATGAAAGAATGCTCAACATCATTAATCATTAGAGAAATGCAAATCAAAACTACAATGAGGTATCATCTCACATTGGTCAGAATGGCCATCATCAAAATATCTACAAACAATAAGTGCTGGAGAGGGTGTGGAGAAAAGGGAACTCTCTTGCACTGTTGGTGGGAATGTAAATTGATACAGCCACTATGGAGAACAGTATGGAGGTTCCTTACAAAATTAAAAATAGAACTACCATATGACCCAGCAATCCCACTACTGGGCATATACCCTGAGAAAACCATAATTCAAAAAGAGTCATGTACCAAAATGTTCACTGCAGCTCTATTTACAATAGCCAGGACATGGACGCAACCTAAGTGTCCATCGACAGATGAATGGATAAAGAAGATGTGGCACATATATACAATGGAATACTACTCAGCCATAAAAGGAAATGAAATTGAGTAATTGAGAAATGAATTTGTAGTGAGGTGGATGGACTTAGAGACTGTCATACAGAATGAAGTAAGTCAGAAAGAGAAAAACAAATACCGTATGCTAACACATATATATGGAATCTAAAAAAAGAAAAAAAAAAAGGAAGAAAATCATCAGAAGAACCTACGGGCAAGATGAAAATAAAGATGCAGACCTTTCCTAGAGAATGGATTAGAGGATACAGGAGGGGGAAGGGTAAGCTGGGACAAAGTGAAAGAGTGGAATGGACATATATACACTACCAAACGTAAAATAGATAGCTAGTCGGAAGCAGCCACATAGCACATGGAGATCAGCTCGGTGCTTTGTGACCACCTAGAGGGGTGGGATAGGGAGGGTGGGAGGGAGGGAGATGCAAGAGGGAAGAGATATGGGGACATATGTATATGTATGACTGATTCACTTTGTTATAAAGCAGAAACTGACCCACCATTGTAAAGCAATTATACTGTAATAGAGATGTTAGAAAAAGACAAAAAAAATAAAAAATAAACCTCAAAAAAAATAGAGAAATAATCTGATGCACTTAAGCAATCCTCAGGAAGGCTACTGGAAGACTAATCAGAAAGAAATTAGGTAGGAAAAATAAATTGACGGACTAAACTAAGTGAAAGTAAAAAGTGAGGAAGAGAAAAAGGGAAGAAAGATTGAGGAAAGATAAGTACATATATTTTTACCATTTGTTCATTTGAAGATGCTTCTCAGTAACTTCCCAGTCCAAATTTCCTCCTTGAATTTTACTGATATGGTTCCTGTTTTCTTGACTTAAACTTTTCCAAATTATTTGTGGTAATAGGGCATTAAATAACATCAAATAAGCGCAAAGAGTCATATACATCTTACATGTATGCTAGGAGCCTATAATTTCATTTAAGAGACAATATATATTTATGAAATATTTAAAAAATAGAACATTTCCACCTAATCAATGGTATCATCCAGAACGTCAATATGAATAAGCCAATAAGATGCTAACAAACAGCATAAAATACTTGTTTTCAATAAGCTAATTGAAACTGGAAACCAGGAGCCAGGGCTGTGATTGAGGCTGTGATTCCATCACAAATTGCTCTGGGCCTCCGGGTGGGTCATTTAACCTTGCCTGTCTTCAGATTTCCTATCACCAAAAAGGAAATTAAAACTGGAATTCGTTCTCCCAGGTGGCAGCCTAAGAGACAGAGAGCATCTTATCATCCTATTTATAATTGTAGACTCACAGAATTTTAGAGTTGGATTCGTCTTTAGCTACCACCAAATTAATCCCCTCCTTTTACAGATGTTAGTGCTGGGACTCAGCAAGGTGAAGTACCTCATTGAAGGTCAAGCCAGGTGGTACCTGCCCTTTAGTCTAACAGTGCATCATAATGTAACACTGACTTATGTCCCTGAAAGCATCCTTTTCTTTTCTCCTCTTTATGCCCATCAGAACACCTGTGTTCAGTTAAAAAAATATTTGAAGGCACAGGATCACCTTGAGAAATACACAGATTATATACTAATGACCAATTCACAAATACTATAGCCCTTAATGTCATTTGATATTTGCCTAAAGATGGAAGATCAAAGTTATAACTGCATTTCTATTATCCTTATTTGGAAAGGAATAGGAAATTCTTTGCTTAGCAAATTATGTTTGAGGTTATTTGGGAACGTGAATATATCCTGGGTTCTGCTTGATTCTTCTAGGACCAGACTACCTCCTGTGGAGATTGTCCCTCTTAAGAAGGCAGAAGAGATTATAATAACCCAAGCTTAAAACCAAACCAAACCAAAACAAAGAGATGATGTGTTACTTTCACAAGTCCATGAAATCCACATAATTGTAGTATGAAAAATTAGAGGAAATTTTCATTGGATTTCTTTTGATCACATCCTGACATCTATTCAGCTTCACACAATTTTTTTTCTAAGTACTTGAACAGGTGCAAAAGGACGTGTTTTTACAGTGGGTATTTTTACTTACATTTTGGCAAGTGAGCACAAATCATTTGGCCTAAAGTCCCAAAGATGTTTCTTTTCTATTTCCTGTGGAAGAAAGACATTGCCAACTCCATTTCAGTAATGTTTTAAGGGAGATGGAAATCTGTGCTGTCCTGTGAGCTCTGCCATTGTGTTTGCTGGTTTACAAAGGCATTTTCTATAATGTATGGAATCAACTGTTTCAAGTTTTTTTTTTTTTTTTTTTTCCTTGCTGCTATAATTTTTATATCTCATTTTACCTCTGTAATTAAGACAGGTCTGGTAGGTTTTTAAATTAGCCCAGCTTTCATCTCTATCACACATTCATTTCAAAACTTTTATGAATATTTAATAGAGGTTTTATAATTCATGGTGATATGATGAACAGCCTTTTGGCCGTTAAGTCAATTGACAGAAAAAAAAATCTCTCTCTTCAGGCAGAAATAATAACGATTCTATTTTTGTTCCTAGATTGGTGATTACACAGTCACCTGTTTTCACATTAAACTTTGATGATAAATTACTCAGCAACCATGATAATATCAGAAGTTTTACTGGCCAGAACAAATTGTCAGTAATTGCTCACAAGATAAAGAGAAAGCACTGACTCTCTTTCCCCCTGTCCTTCCCCTGGGGGTTGTGGCTGCGACCCCACAGCCCAACTGACTCCAATTTCTTTCGTTTGTTCTTTTCTCTTTATTTTATTTTTTTTGTTTCCTTTCAAAACTTGATCTGTCTGCCTAGTAAGAACATGTTAATATTCCATTAGCATGGCTGCTGATTTGACACACACACACAGAACATAGGCTGCATAAAAACAGTTAACTTTGAGATGAACTGTAGTTCAAATAGGTTCATTTTCTACTTGACTCCCCACAGGACATACATGCACATTTTAAAAAATATTTGGGGAAATGCCTCCAGATTAAAGTATGCATCAAATGATGCTGTTTCCAAAGCAATCTAGAGGTTTTATTTCATTTAAATATATCAAAGGTTTAGG
This sequence comes from Balaenoptera acutorostrata, assembly GCF_949987535.1. Classification (NCBI taxonomy): domain Eukaryota; kingdom Metazoa; phylum Chordata; class Mammalia; order Artiodactyla; family Balaenopteridae; genus Balaenoptera; species Balaenoptera acutorostrata. The sequence continues at coordinate 39,372,477 of NC_080076.1, forward strand.
AAAAGAGAGTCTGATGATAATACCTAAATATGTATCAGAGAATTATAAAATCTAACCTTAGTGTCAGATCCAGGTAGCTGGGACACCCTGCCTTCAGTATTCTATCAGCACCAAACTGGAACCATAAATGGTAAGAAATGGAGGACTAACACTTCATCCTCCAGCCCCTTAGAGTCTCCAAGGGCCTGGGAGGAGTCCCTCACTATAGCATACTGGGGAACTGGACCATCCTGCCAGGCTTTTATGTCTCCTGTAATGGGGTCACAGACTCCACTCTCTCCCTGGGGAGATTATTCTGCTGCCTAATAGCTTCTACTCTAACAGACTTTTTTCTCTGGTATGTAGACAACTCCTTTCTGCTCAATTCCTTCTCAGTAATGCCCCTTTCACTAGCCTGAAAATTCCACTTTGGGGTTTACAGCCCTAATGCAGAGGCTGTGATACCATAGCTCCTTGGCAGCAGCTTCATGGAACTACACACACTACATTTTTTTTTTTTTTTAATTTATTTATTTATTTATTTTTGGCTGTGCTGGGTCTTCGGTTCGTGCGAGGGCTTTCTCTAGTTGCGGCAAGTGGGGGCCACTCTTCATCGCGGTGCGGGGACCGCTCTTCATCGCGGTGCGCGGGCCTTTCACTATCGCGGCCCCTCCCGTTGCGGGGCACAGGCTCCAGACGCGCAGGCTCAGCAGCTGTGGCTCACGGGCCCAGCTGCTCCGTGGCATGTGGGATCTTCCCAGACCAGGGCTCGAACCTATGTCTCCTGCATTAGCAGGCAGATTCTCAACCACTGCGCCACCAGGGAAGCCCACACACTACATATTTTTAATCTTGCTTTGTATGTTAGGGTCTTCATCCCCTCGATCATTTTTGTGGCTCTTCTCTGTACTCTATCCAATTTGTATAAATATATTACTTGTAGGAATGATGAATTTGACTCTTTGCAATGTATCAATGACTACATGACAGTAAATACTCAAACATTCACCATATCTACTGTGTGTACACACCACACACATGCACTGGACCTTAATATATTCAATGCCCAAGGTTATAAACTCTAAAGGAATTCAAGTACCCTTTGTTTTACACAAGGAGAAATGCAGAGAAATCTGGATTACACAGCCCCTACCCCAATCCTTCCAAACTTTATTTCTCGGTGAGATTTTGGAAATCTGTCATTGGGTGAGAGAGAATAGCAAACTGCATAACAGATCCATATCCTAGTTATTACCAATGCAAATTTGCCTCCAGAAAAAGTCATTAAACATGAGCATGCTCAGGTCAAATGTTATTCGGAGCCCCATGCAAGAAATAAAACAAGAGATTCTGTGAATATTCCCCCACCTCTGGACAGAGGTCTCACAGAGGAATGGGAAGAGGCAAATGTTATCTAAATTTCAGATGAAGTCATTTTGGAAATCATACCCTTTAACTTTGCTGAGGAGGAAGGGTGGAATTTACTCTCAACATTTCTGCACGTTCCATCCCTTCTCTCTTCAAAGGAAACCTCAGAGCTGAGCTACCAAAGTGACATCAAGCAAACAGGATCCCATAAACATCAAATGCCTCTGATGTATAACTTTTGATGTGTGAACAGTGTGTCATTGTGATGTTGGAAGAAGCCCAGCTCCCTCCTTCTTTATTGTGGGCTGCAGGGTCTAATAGGCATAAAATAACTGCCAACTGGGCCCATGTGCATTTTAGTGCTTTTAGATGCTGAATAATTTAAATAATTTTATTTCAGTGAGGTAGGTGAACTTAAAAGCAAATGTTTACAGGATGGTGGTTGTGACTAGGTGGCTACTGTGGCACATACTTGTGCATAGACACACACACACAGCCTTGCAGATAGACATAGAATTAGGGAAGTAAAAGAGCAGGACTTTTTGTTATTATGTCTTCACCTTCAATACACACGCACTTTGCATTTGATAATTCAACCATTCCTTTTTACCTGTGAATCTTTTTCATTTGTTAATCCTGTACAAAATACACCCTTACATATATAAAATTCAAATGAAACCTCATGATGGCTTTTATTGTTCCACTTAATTTTATAGTTATAATGTATGGAAAAGAAGTTAGTGTTGATAATAGTTTATCCTAAGCCATTTCAAGGAATCTTCTGGCCGAAGAGAAAAGTCCTTGACGTTGCTTAACATTGTGATAACTGGCGGTTCTTGTTCCTGAATGCATGCAATTCCTGTACTTCCAATTTTACTTTTGGGCCTACCTTTCCGAGATGATATTTATAGGGCTGAGTTTATATATACCTCTATGTGAAAAGGTAGACAGATTCACAGATGCAATGCATCATAGTCCATCCTTCTATCATGTGCAATCCAGACTGGAGATTGGTCAGAGCACACTGCTTTGCTTAGAGCCAGGGAGGTAGACCAGATGACCTTAGGGATTCCTGGCAGCCATTGAAGCTTTATAAATATACAGCTGTGAATGCACTAGTGAACATTTATGCTGGATGTTTCATACATGTAAGTATCTGAATAAGTGCCTTTCCTTTGGGCAGCCCAGGAATTGGTCACTATTGTATCTAAATTACAGGTTACTACAGTCTGTGGCATGTTGAATTTGTCATATATTTCAGTGACCAATAATAACTTTATTTTACATACCCTACTCCCCCTGACCAAGTATTGTTCCATGTGTTAGAGACTAAAACTCTGGACAGGAAGAAGAATGGCATGTGCAAAACTCACAGATTTTGATTTAGAAAGAAGTCAAGTGGAAAGAACATTTAATAAGGCTGTACAGTCTGGGCACTGTGCTAGGCTGGGAATTTCACACATATACTTATTTGATCCTTATAACAACCCTATGAAATAGACTGCACTCTTCATTCTACAGAAAAAGGTACAGAAGCTCAGAGTAGCTGACGAAGGTCTCCCAGCAATCAGTAGGCCAAAATCCAGATTGTCAGTCCAGATCTGACCACACAGTGTCAGACGCTGTATTCATGTTATCTGCTGCAAAGGATGGAGCCTCAGAGTTTGCATCGGATTCTAAATTCAGACTCTGTGGGTCATCAACATCAACAGCTGGAGGAAAGAACTGAGTCATTATTCAGATGTACAGTTGCTTTATATAGAGGCAGAATAGACTGTGGCTCCATAGCAGCATTTAAAGTGCTCTGGGGAGGACCCCTACTATTCCCCCAATGAGCTCCTCGACCTGCTCGTTAGCGCCTGCACTTCTTAATGGGGAACAACACCTTCCATCTCACAAATGCAAAGAAAGCTTAAAATAAAACCTCCCAGAAAGTTGTAGTACACTGTCTGAAATACATACCTCAGTTAGATGAGATCCCTTCCTGGGAGTACGTTTGAGAAGAGAACAGAAAATATAGAAAATGTGAGCTGGCTGAAGGTCTCCCCTGAAGGAAATGACTGAGACATTCTAAATAATATGTGTGTGTGTGTGTGTGTGTGTGTGTGTGTATAAACTTCCAATTATCCAAGGCTAGGCATGTTCTAATGGTTTGGTGATTTGAATATGGGCATCTAAGGGCTATGTGATGTGGGTGGGTCAGGACCTTCCTTTTGCTCCAGGTCCCATCTAGAACATGAGGACAGGCATTTCTGTACACTGAGAATACTTAGCAACTTCACTGGAAATGCCTCATGTTTACTTCACTGGAAATGTCTCATGCTTATGTGTTGCATGGAACAAACATTCATATCAATTTCTCTGAGAGAAAATTCAGAATTAGAAGGAGAAATAAAAACTTCAGAAAAATAGTAAAGATAGTTGTTATTTCCCCCCTATATATAACAGTGTCTAGCTGAGGTATATTTAGAAAACATATGCAAGTATTAAGGAAATATGCTAGCATGTTCTTCAAATAAAGCTATGGAAACAAAGGAAAATAACCATAGTCCCAGCATAGCAAGAATGCATGATATCGTACTGATAAGCCACTCCCTACTGAGAGAATAACTACAGTTGGTAGAGCAAAAAGGAATCTGAGCAGACTCAGTAAAAGCAAAAGGGCTTAAATAAATTACAGGGATCATGGTCAGATAGGAGAAAGAACTGATTGATGAATAGGGATCAAATATTGATCTAGAGATGTGAGTAATCCATTGCCTAAAGATATTCTGAAACAACTATGTCTGTTCAATTCCCTAATTGCACAATGAAATGATTCATTTCTTCCTCAGAGACTTATAAAAGAAAAATGTCTTAAATTAATTAAACATTTTGCTTCAACTGTTTAACATAAAATTAGTGTTATTTTCCTAATATGGTACTAGTTATTTTACAGCAGTATTCACTAGTATTTTTAGATTATCTCTTAATATGACATATTTTCCATATATTAGTGGTCATAATGTAGAAAGTAATTATTGCCAGTCATATGGCTAATAAATAACATTGCAGAATATTTGCTAATTACAAAGTTCAGCTACTTCTGTAACATTAAATTGCTTAAAAATACTTAAGGTTTACATTTCTAACTTGTTTCTCAAACAGAATATAAAGTCCTGGAGGGTGGAGGCTACATGTTTCTCGAACCTGAATGCCTTTTGTATCTGATCATACAGCTTATCACTTTGATTCTTCTTGCTCCTTAACATGGGTTGATTACAACATCTTCTTCCTACCCTCAACTTCACTACCTTCATACAGACCACATCACATCATTTTTCATGTGGAGCACTAAAAGGATGCACTAATTTTGTTTTTCTTCCTTTTGTCTTGCTCTTCTTTAAAAATATTTTTCTCAGGTCTATGCAACATCTAGCTTTGATGACCCCCTTGAGAAGCCCTCACTTTGTCTCCCAAGCCTCTTTTTTTGGGAATATGATTATCCTTTTTAGAGCACTTGAAACATGGTGTTGTCTGTTACCTGTTTACTTATCTTTTGCCTGACAAGACTATGAGTTTTGTAAAGACAATGACTTTAAGTTATTCATAAATAAATTTTCACCAGTTCTTCAAGTTCTCAGTGAATATGTGTTGAATAACAAATCCATGGTAAGAATCTGAGCTCCAAATCATAGCTTAATAAATGCTGGTTATCTAAATTAATGTATTTATTAAACTTTGTAGGATCTAATTTATATTAATTAGACTTAGACAAAATAGTGTTTCCTCCTTTTGAGGCAATAAACGTCATGTCAAACATCAAAGAAGTGCTAGTTCAACAAACAGAGAACAGAATGAAGAGACTGCTATTTTCTGAACAGGAGAAAAGAATGTTCAATGTCCACCAGTTAATTCTCCTCTGCTGTTTTTCTCAAGGGTGTATACAATGCAGATCTTTGCCTAGGAACCATTAACAGATGTATTAAGTCCTTGTGACAACTGATTCATTTTAGTTTAAGGTTATGAATACAAAACAACAAGAGTGTTGGTATTTAACATGCATTTTAATGATGTCACAGCAAAAGTAAAGGATGAGAAAGATAATTCAATTTGCTTTCTCTAAAAGGTCAGTTCTCTTGAGTTAAAAATTATCCCTTAGGGTACCAATGCCTTTCTCGGCGTACTTCCCCTTCTGCTGCCTCTCTGCCTCCTCCTGTTCCTTAGGGATGTGAACATTTATATTTAAGGACCATCAGACTATGTTGTTTGGAATGAAAGTGAGTTGGTGAGCAGAGCAGAGGGACACCCCATGCTTTTAAAATGAAACTTTAGGTGGTTTTGCCCTTGATTTTATCATTATTCCAGCATACTTTAAGTTATTTTAAGTGCATTTAAGAAAAGGAAAGAAATAGAAATGGATATGGTCATTTAAATATTATATTTGTGGTCTTTGCACATACAAAGCTTGCATGCAGAGGTGAAGGCTTTGGTGAGAAAGATTATACATCATTTGGTCAAAATTTATCCCAAGTGTTTTTAAGCCACATCTTGTATTTCTGCAGGATTGAATCTTTCATAACAGCAGGGCTCAGCACAGAGTCTTCACAAACTTGGAGGTCAATATGGATTTGTGGAATCAATGGATTAATATCTGACTCCAGATATGCTGGTAAACATTCAGTGCATGGCCCTTAGGACCCACTCAGTGATACTCAGTAGGTTTTATGAACAAGAAAACTGATATTTAGGACACAGTTGTTTACGGTTGAGCAGAAATTTCTTTAAAAATAAATATTTAGCTTTAAGTTTCACAGAACAATACAAAAGGGGAATCTAAGTGAGATATAACAAATCAGGTTATGAAAAAGTATTTGAGTATAATTGTGTATAAAGAGCAGAAAAATATATAACCCTTGATATTAATGACAGCACAAATCTGTGCATTAAATAAATAGCAAACAATGAATGACTAAAAGATAAATGGGAGGTCAAAAAGAAAGCAGGATACAATAATATGATTTCATTAGAGATAATTTATCAGAGGAAGAGAGATTTTTGTTAATGGGGGACATGAGTGTTTGAGTAGACTGGAAGACTTCCAGAAGAGGGTCTTAAAAGAGGAAACATTTATAGGGATAGGTAAGGGTGCTCTGGAGAGAAAGTTTGATTTGAAGAAGCTGAGCAAGAGATAAGAGAAAGTTCAGGAGAAATGGATAAAGTGTGTGGAGACATTTGTATTCACATATCTTTTGGGTGGAGATGCTCATATTCATAATCAGCTGCCCCTCCTTGGACCTCATGCCATTGTTTCATATTCAGATCAAACAGTAAGTTGGGAGGAAACTACTACTATGAGGACTTCCAGACATAACGGTCCACTGGCGATAGAAAAAGATATACCGCTGTCCTCAAGCACCTCAGACTAAATCAAATGAAGAGAGGGCATCAGTGCGGTGATGTAATGTGGTAGAAAGAACAGTCAAGTCAGCAGCCCTGAGTTTGGGTTCCTAACTTTGAGTTACTACCTCATTGTGTACAGTGAAACAAGCTTTTTAACCTTTCCAGACTTGACTTTCCTAATCGGAAAAGTAGAGATAATTAAGTTATAATATGAGAAATCACTCTTCTAACTAGGAGCTGTTGCCAAAATATAAACCATCTCCTCCTCTTTGAAGAATTATTTGGAAAGTCTGGCCAGGGAAAGCTTATTGGTAGAGGTCAGATTGAAGGTAGACCTAAAATATGATTGCCTCAACTTCATGCTTATGAATAGTGGAAAGTAATATTATTTCTGTCACTGTATCAACAATTACTTTCAGAAACACCTAGTAATTAGGGATAAAGTATAAACGCACAGAAGAGCAAAGCTGGACACTCATTCCATGACAGGTGAACCCAGATCTTAGCAAATAGTAGATCCTCTAATAACATTTATTGAAAAGAAAAATGTACTTACTGATTTGAGCTATAACTTACATACAGTAAAATCCACTCCTTTTAGTGAGTGATTCTATCAAGCTTAGTTGCTTTAAATGCAGACATAAGGTAAGACATTTGTGCTGATACATCTATCCTTGTTTGCTCATCCCCATTGTGACCACAGGGACATAATTTGTGAGTAGTTTGGTCAAGAAAGGAGAAAAATCTATGATATCCATATTGAGCAAAATAATGGACCCATAACTGTCTCATTGTCCCCCATGAAGGAATGACAGTAGCAATAGTGATGGAGATGGACAATGAACAAGGTAGCTCATAGGTTCCTATTTTAATATCTTCAATTAAGGCTGGCCATAGCTATACAGTCAATAGACTGAGGACCTAGGGAACAAACCTCAGATGGGGATGAGAAGAGAGGAAGAAAATGGGTAGAAGATTGAACTCTCTAGGCAGAATTATTGGTTTCCTCAAAATTGTTTGCAAAGTAAATTTCTGTATATTCTACTACATTAGCTCTCAGTTTCATGACTAAGTTGCTGATTTTATATCCCTCATCTTATATGGAGTTGATCTTCCCTTCCACTAAACTATTACAGTCACAGAAAAAGGTACAAATCTGTTCAAAATGACATCTAATGGAAAGTAAACTTTTTATAAACTATTATTACCAACAATCAACTAAAGTCTCAAAAGATGAAGCTAGTTCTTTTCCCATTTGACATCATAAACTCTGTAGTGAAGAAAAGAAATATAGCTCAAGTGAACACAGCATTTCTTGAATTCCCAGGCTTCTAACAGTTTCAACGCTCAGTGGCTCACAGAGAAAGAGAATTGACCCTTGTTGTTTTCCTATAGCCCATTCCCAAGTCCTACATGGACACGAACGTATTTTACAAATTAGCGGGGTGATATAAGTTAAAGAATAGAGAAGATCCGAACATAGGAGAGAAAATAAAAACTTAAAATAAAGGCAAAATATCAAGTAAGAGAATATAACAATAATTAAACAACACAAGAAACACACACAAAAGAACTGAAATCCTTGGGGAATGAACTTATTTACTAAAATATATGACCAAAAAGTCTTATAAAAATATTGTTAATTCTTTAAGTATCACAAATCAAACTCACTCACTTTTTTTTTTTTTTGAAAACTACATGGGGACTATCATTCATTCTCTGGAGAGACATTTTTGTAGAGAAAAAAAGAGGCCACCATTGTTGTTGCCTCCCAAGGCTCCAATCGAACTTAAAGAACAACATGACCAAGTTGGCTCCCTAAAAATGAATGACTGGCAATGCCCAGAGAAAAGAGGCTTGGGTAGCACAGGGGGAAATCATTAGATAGCATTCAGCCATCCCCTTCTCAACTGTGGAGGATAGAGGAAGCTTAAGGAAGAGAGGGATCAGGATGGGGGAAAATCTCAGCCTATAAAACACTTCCTAATAAATGCTTAATTAAGAATATATACTGACAGGTATATACAAGAAAAAAAATATTTTTTTTGTTTTTTATTTTTAAATTTTTATTGAAATATAGTTGATTTAAAATGTGTTAGTTTCAAGTATACAACAAAGTGATTCAGCTATATATGTGTGTATATATATATATATATATATATATATATATATATATATATATTCTTGTTTTTACATTCTCTTCCATTATATGTTATTACAAGATATTGAGTAGAGTTCCCTGGGCTACAGTAGGTCCTTATTGGTTATCTATTTTATATATAATAACATGTATATTTTAATCCCAAACTCCTAATTTATCCCTCCCCCCCCCCCCATTTCCCCTTTGGTAACCATAGGTTTGCAAATAAATATATTTTTATTTGCATTTTGGGAAGCACCTCATTCACTAAGAATAATGTATATAACACCAAAATGTGTACCATCAGCCTTTGGCTTGGCATCATTCCTTTCCTTTCCATTGAAGGAAAATGAAACACTCTCATTCCCTTGAAATCATCTTTTTAAAGCTGAAAATTAGAAATGGTTTCCTTTATACTGCAGGGCAACCCTGTGAGAAGGAGAATTAGGTGTCCATGTTTAGTATGCAAGACATCCCCTCAAAGTAATCCCTCACCTCTTTGCCACATGCTTGAATTTCTACATATTAGTCATTTTTTCCAACCCCATGTTACAGAGACAGGCACAGAAAGAAATTATTCCGTAGGAGGATGAAAGTAGCTCTCTTCCAAAGCAAAACAATTTGTAGTAAACTACTTTTCACATTTGTTGGATTTGGAAGAAACCAAAAATGATCAGACCTACGAGAAACTGATTTTCAATATGACTTGGTTTGAATACAGGCTTCTAGAGTTATTCCCAGAATTAGGGTCTCTTCATTATACAACTCTAGGAGATATCATTCTCATTTAATTCTATGTGAATGTGGCAGCAAAGTTGTGTAATGCATAGCCTGTGCAACTGTACGTGCAATACCATCTATATCTCTCTGAGCATGAATAAAACCTCTTGGCAATTTTGAAAGAGAATGATTTTAACTAGTGCAGATGGCTAGTTAAGCAGGCTTGTTAAATAACCAGTGAACACTGGGCATATCAACAGGCCCTCTCCAACTTTTCATGATTTTAACCTCATTTTTAATAAGTATGGAAGATTTCAAATCATCCTTTTAAGAACAGAATTGGCACTGTATCTGTGAGGACTGTGTATTTATTGTTATCACTGACTCTCTCCAATGTTCCTGATTGATTTCTTCTCTTGAACCCTATTAACCAGCAAAACAATGAAGGAAAATGTTTTAATCACAGATGTTTTATTTGCATATAATATTTGTAAATTTTAATCAATTCAATATCCATTATTTCATTTGACCCTCCGCTTAAGGGTGAATGTTGCTCACAAGACAGATCATGGGACTGAGAATCCAGAGGATTAAGAAACTTGTCCCTAATCCATAGTGAGTAGTCCCAGGGTTGTGATGAATCCCCACATTTTCTCTGTCCTAATCTGCTATGTTTTCCTTTCACCATCTCTTGGCCCTGACAAAACCATGTGCTCCTTTCATCAACCAAGTAGAAACAAGTATATGTACATTTTTGCTTATATACATTTTATTTGCTTATTCTTTTGTTTGTTTTTGTTAAAACATTAAATTAAATGCCAGACAAATTCACTTCTCCCGGAAGGAAGGGAGACAAGATCTATATTTTGCTCTTATTTTAGGTGGGGTCACTTCGTGAAACTTGGACAGCACCGGCATAGCCAAATTCAGAAATCTAGTTCACCCTCGTCAATCCAACGCAATAACCCACGTTCATGTTACAGAGCTCTCATGTATGTGTCCTCCTCCCCGTGGCTCCTGTAACCATGGCTTCCTGTCCCACACACAAACCCTCTGCAGACTTTCAAGAAGGCATCTCCTTCCAGCCACTTAATCAGTACCCTGTCCCCCTGCTGCAGTCTGGCTAGACAAAGTAGAAAGTGTCACTATTAAGCTGCTGAGAATCAGATGTCATGTCACACATGCGGTTTCAGAAGAATGGTTATAAGAGGGACAGCAACCTCCCTGCCTGGTGACACTGTGATGGTTGGCCCTGTGGACAAGTGGCCTGGAATCTCATTAGCCTCTTTCCTGGCTGCAGCATTACATGTTGAGCATCTGTCTCCTCTGATTGTAGTTCTTAGCTTGGGGCCTTTGGGGAGCATGCCTCTGGTCTAAGTGCTTTGTTACCACTCTAGTTTTCAACATGGAGGGGAGGACTTTATGAACTCCTTTGCCTGTCTGTCCAACTGGACTATCACCAATTAGTTTCTCCTCATCTACAACCAAGTTTTTATCATTGTCCAGTAAAATGTCCTTTCTGTTTGTATTCACGTAACAGAGCACTGAGAGTTTTATAACTTATCCTGGCCAAGATCTGGTGCAGATCTTTTTCTGATTTATTTCACAATCCTTAGCCAGTCTGCTCCCTGTGTCAGGAGTCTTATTTAAACTAAGGTTGCAGAGCATATCTAGCTTTCCTTTCCACTGATTGGATTCTCATAAGGCCAGGTTATCTGAATAGTCAGTTTGTTAGTTAAACAAGTCAAGTTTATACATATCAACATTCTGTACTTGGGTTAGTGGGTATAATTACATGCCATCTTGGGTTCTACTAGTAGCTGGTTAATACTTTTTAGGAGAATCTGGTAACTATGTATACATTTTCTTAACCAGTAAACTCTACTACCAACAAGAACTTTAAAGAGAGAGGGAAAACTAGCTCCATCATCCTCTAACAACTCTGCATAGATATTTGTGCCTATTCTAATAGGCTCTTGATGGTTATTTTGGGCCCAGGGGACAATATTTTCCTACTATGTCCCTTAGAGGTGCTTCTGGGAGCCTGTGACAGTCCCTTTTCTGCACTTCCACACAGATGACTCAGGCTGCATTACTGTCAGACTAATGTTTGTCACTCTCACTTGTGCAGGTAAAATCCATGATAGTAGGACCATGGTTAATTCACATTACTGTGCTCAGCTCCTGGCATCATGTTTGGCACTCTGTAGGGACTCACTGATGTTTACTGAATTTTATTGAAACTTATCAGGAATGTCCTGGGGGCAAGTGTGGTATGCTGGATAGCTCAGCTCATGGACTTGGAATGAGGGTTCGAACCCCAGAGTGCCAGCTGTTATTTGTGTGATTGGGGGATCTTCACTCTCTTGAGACTCAATTTCCTCTTCTGTAACTCCCTACCAAATACTGTCATTGTAAACATTGAATGAAGTAAGATGAATGAAACACCCCCTCACAATGTCTAGCACATACTGCACACAAAACCAAATCTGGGTTTCTTTTTTTCTCCCCTTCTTCTTTGATACTGATTTTGAATGTGATTTTGGGAGACAAGTATCCTTTAACACCCAAGCCTTCCAGTAATCTAGATCCTCCTTGTGTTTTAAGTATTCTTTGTTGTCTGTTAAGTGGCCTGAAGCCATTAATGATTCACTCATTGGTCTTAATAAGCTAAAATGCCCCTAAAGGTGCTTTCATAACACAGGAAAAGGGAAGCAAAGGGTGGAACCATTTATTCTTTGAATTTGATTGATGTCGACAGGCAATCTGGACAGCTGAGGTTCAAATACATACTTTTTTCCTTTTATTTCATGGCAGGATTGATTTTGGCCTGAATCATCTGAATAATTGCCTTAGCTCCCCTAGGACATGCCTTTCACTTTGTGGGTATAGACAGCTATAGAAAACAAGTATTATTTTAACCTCCTCAAAACATGGAACTCTCAAACACAGAGAGGTTAATTGGTTTGACAAATGTCACACAGCTCTCAGTCCTGAAGCTGAGAGACAGCCTCCAGGTCTCCAGGCTACCCCTCCTCTCAACACATTACAGAAAACTATTACAGCTGCTTAAACACATCTATGCTTTAAATAGAAATAATAACCTTTAAAATCACACATTTCTTCCCTTTTGGGTATAGAAAATCATAGTCTGAAGCCAGTATAATAATGAATTGATAACATATAAAGAATTTTTAACATGTCCATTACCTAAATGTCACATATTCTCCTGTCTTAAACAATTTCTTTGCACTTAGGTAAACCAGATAATAGATTGTTGGGAAACAAACAAATAAAAGAGGTTAAAGTTGTGGGTTTTTTTGTTTGTTTGTTGTTTTTGTTTTATCAAATGACAAATGATGATATTGGGATTCATAAATTCATCCATTCAATCATGTGTTTTGAAATTCCTTCTATGAGCATGGTTCTGTGCTGTAGAAAGACAAATACACATCTTAGGCTCCCATTGAAGTGCATTTTCCTTAAGAATTAGTGAGGTGCAGCCCTGGAGAAAGATCAATACCAAGAGTATGAAGGACGAGGATTTCCATCCTAATTTTGCACTGACAGGGCAAATCACAACTACCCATGAAGAATGGAAACTGTAGTATCCAGTTGGACTAACACTAATCAGTTTCATTTAGAACCCAGTGAGATCATGTAAATGAAACCACTTTGAAAATGTTGAGGGACTCTATGAATGAATTACTATAATCTTTCTATTAAGGGAAGAAGACAAGACTGTGATTAGTACAAGGCTGTATTTAAGCACCAGCTCCATGGAATGAATGTTATGAACCCTGTGAATCTCGAAAAGGAAGAAAATTCATATGTGCTTTGGTAGTCGAAAATAGCCCTTGTTTTGGGACTGGGTCTTGGATTGGAGCTTTTGTTTATATAGTGTGTTTACCTTTATGTTGACAAATGTGACACCATACATTCTCAGTATAACCTCGTATTTCATGAGCCATTAGAGAACAAGTTATTAGCCCTATTTTCCCTTTAGATAATTTGAAGTCCATATATGTAAGTTCAAGATCATGCTCAAGATCACATAACAAGCTACTCCTTAAAGGTAGGATCTGTAACTATGGGCAGTGGGATTGGAATTGTCCTCTACAAGCCTAAACATAATATCACAGAGAAGAGGAAGGAGTAGGTTATATTAAGCTATGTGTCTCAATTTTGTGGAGGAGGATGCTGAAATAAATGCGAGTCTTTGAATGACCTGTAGATTTCAATCATAGCTGTATGTCTCCCACCCATTCACAAGTAATTGAAAACTCTTGAACACCACATTTTGTTCTACCTAAAATGTGATTGCACTTCATGGCAGGTTGTTTCATAACACTGGAGCCCTTTGGAATGCGGAAGGAACTAAGCACAAGATAGGACCCAAGATAATTTGAATCTACTCTTAGTTTAAGGACTAATTTGCTCTGTGACTTTAAGCAAGTCCCTGAATTTCCCTTAACTTTCCTACATTTAAAACTGGAACAATACCCCTTTCCCTACTTCCCTTATAAGTGAAAAGATTATATGAAAATGTACAAGGATAATAAATGTTAATACAAAAGTTAAAGTGCCTTACAAAAGCAAGATTTTTCTTAAGAGGTTTCTCTGATGGTTATTTTAGGGAAGGATAGCATGTATGATCATCAATCAATCAAAGTGTCCTGAGTAAGCTCTATAGAGAGGGCAAGAAATACAGCAGGATCATGAGAATTTAGGGGGGTGCATCAAAATAAGTAGATGTGATAACTACATACAGGTAAGCTCACACTCAATGAAATTGTTGCTCATTGAAGACCAAACATGTGGTACACATTTTAGAAAATGCAAAACTTCAGAGGAAAGAAATTTAGCTTTCAAGAAGAGGTGGAACTCTACCTTGGCCTGACAAATTGGTAGGACAGAGGAGGGCAAGGAGAAGGAGTCATCATTTCTGTAAAGTAGACTGTAACCTCCATGAGGACAGGGTTTTTGGTCTGTCATGTTCATTGATGTATCCCAGGGCCAGCTACCTTGTTGAGGTACTATAAACATGTGTGACTGGATCAGTGAGGGATGGCAGCATGGGCAAGGTCTGCAGGTGAAAATGAACCAGTGTACTGGAGTAAACTAGGCTATCTTCCTGACAGGAGAAGTTTCACGATGGAGTTTAGGAGATAATAAGTGTGAAAGAGTATTTACAGCCAAAGCTGAGAATAATACTGAATGGAAGGATCAAAGCTTCCTAGTATTTGGAGCCATGAAGAATCCTAGCAATGTTAAATATCTTAATCTGGGCTCGACAGACTCCCAGGCAGGGCACGATTTATAGATGTGTTCTAGGGAATCCATAACACCCTCACCTAATATGGATTGAGCAATTGTGTATGCAAGTGTGATTCTCATGGTTGGGCTTAGCTTTCTGTTAGATGCCATGAAACAGCCAAAGAGATCCTGACTGAAGTCCTGAAAGTCCACATATGTAGCTGCTTTGTTACATGAGGAATCATTTAATCACATGTTGTTATGGCATTTGGGGAACCTTCATAATTATGCTATGCTTATTATTTCATTGTGATTAATCTCTTCTGCTACATGGTTAAATATCTTTATTGTTCAAATACATCCTCAAGTGCCTCTGAGATGTTTCAGTGTGCTGAATTCAGTTTCAATAATCCCTTCTTAAGGACTTCCCAGATAGTTGAGGCTACTAAGATAGCAGACTTAGAAAATATCTCCATAACTGCCTTTTTATCTAGGAAGAAAGATAAGGCTCCTATCATGAGCATCCATTCCCTAAAACCGGAAGTAAAGAAAATAAAATACACAGTGTGAATTTTTCAGTAAGTAGGCATGCATTTACATCAAAATTAAAGGAGGCAATGGAAATGTGGACTGGCAATGTCCTCTGAAAACTCTAAGTGATGGTCCCCCAGTGAGGAAGGAATGAATGTCCATCAAGCTTGGTGACACCATGTTCCCATACACCTCTATCTATAAAATTTGGCCCAGAAATAAAGGCTGGAATCTGATTCTAAAATTCAATCAGTTTTAATTCCAGCAATTGCAAAATCGTTTTTGCATAAATATCTCTCAGCAAGATGTAAGTAGCATTATTAGTGATTGCTGATGAACCTTCAGCTCTTCTGAGAGATGACAACTGTCTTGTCACCAGCAGGTTTACCAGCAGAGTTTACTAACAGGTGTCCTGATAAATGGAATCATGCACAAGCCTTCTCTTCACACCAGAACTTAGATTTTCCTAACATCCTTACTGTGGTCTCGTTGTTTTATTGTAGGAACAATAATATCTATGGCATCATGATCAAACAAATGATGCCAATTACAGTGGTGGAAATATACACACAAGGTAGCATGAAACATCTTTTGGCCTTATCAGTTAAGGCAGTAGTAGAAAAGGGGTTGCTGCACTTCCAGTGAAGTAAGTTCAGAATCTCAAAATCTTTGTTGCATTGCCTCGCAATATTGAGGAACAAAAGACTGGATCTGGTAGAGAAAATAATCGTGTACCTGATGAGAATTCTGATGAGGCCAGATGTATAATTTTGGGACTCAGCTTTGAAGGGGTATACAGGTCATTTTGATCTTGAATTTTGAGAAAGCCTATATTAAACTAGGTAGGTTTTAGAGTTGTGAAATTGACTCTTATTTCTTTGGACATAGTGTAAGGCCTTAAGTGGACCACAAGGTATTTTGGACTTAGCAGGACATGCCAGCTTATGGCACCTTTGACCAAGTGTGAGCAACTGTTTCTATAGTGACAACTTAAAGGAAACTGTCCTTGGGTGCTCTGGCCTTGAGCAGAGACTCCTAACCTTGGACACAGGCAGAGGAGGGCCTCAGCACACAGCAATGGACCACAGACTCCTACAAAAGCACCCACAGCTAAGGTAAGAAAAGAGTGCACTTATGAGTAGAGATCCTTTAAGTATCTGATTATTTTTTGAATGTTGCTTCACCAATATGGTGGAAGCTTCACAAAGAGTAGTAAGGACAAGTTGATGCCTGGTTGATTATACAAATATTAATTGCCCTGTAAATTAAATGTACCTGATTAAAGAAGAGTTGGGGGAGGACATTCAAGATGGTGGAGGAGTAATACATAGAGATCACCATCCTCCCCACAGATACATCAAAAGTACATCTACATGTGGAACAATACCTACAGAACACCTACCGAACTCTGGCAGAAGACTTCAGACTCCCCAAAGGCAAGAAACTCTCCACTTACCTGGGTAGGGCAAAAGAACAAAGAAAAAACAGAGACAAAAGAATAGGGATGGGACCTACAGCTCGGGAAGGGAGCTATGAAAGAGGAAAAGTTTCCACACACTAGGAAGCCCCTTCACTGGCAGAGACAGGGGGTCGGGGGGGTGGGCGGGGGGAAGCTTCAGACCCACGGAGGAGAGTGCAGCAACAGCGGTGCAGAGGGCAAAGTGGAGTGATTCCCACACAGATAATCAGTGCCGGCCAGGACTCACCAGCCTGAGAGGTTTGTCTGCTCACCCAACAGGGCGAGTGAGCTGAGAGCTGAGACTCGGGCTTCGGAGGTCAGATCCCAGAGAGAGGACTGGGGTTGGCTGCGTGAATACAGCCTGAAGGGGGCTAGTGCACCACAGCTAGCCAGGAGGTAGTCCGGGAAAAACTCTGGAAATGCCTAAGAGTCAATAGACCATTGTTTTGGAGTGCGTGAGGAGAGGGGATTCAGAGCACTGCCTAAACAAGCTCCAGAGACAGGTGTGAACTGTGGCTATCAGTGGGGACAACAGAGACTGACATGAAACGCTAAAGCTGCTGCTACAGCCAACAAGAAGCCTGTGTGCAAGCACAGGTGACTATCCACAAATCGCCTCTCAGGAGCCTGTGAAGCCCACTACTGCCAGTGTCCAGCGATCCAGGGACAACCTCCCCAGGAGAACACATGGAACGCCTCAGGCTGTTGCAACATCATGCCAGCCTCTGCTGCAGCAGGCTCACCACGAATTCTGTACCCCTCCCTTTCCCCGGACTAAGTGAGCCAGAGCCGCTTAATCAACTGCTACTTTAACCCCGTCTTGTCTGGGCATGGAACAGATGTCCTCAGGCGACCTACATGCAGAGGCAGGGCCAAATCCAAAGCTGAACCCCAGGAGCTGTGTGAACAAAGAGAAAGGGAAATTTCTCCCAGCAGCCTCAGGAGCAGCGGATTAAATCTGCACAACCAACTTGAGGTACTTGCATTGGGAAATACCTGAATAGACAACAAATCATCCCAAAATTGAGGTGGTGGACTTTGGGAGCAACGGTAGACTTGGGGTTTGATTTCTGTGTCTAATTTGTTTATGGTTTTATGTTTACCTTAGCTTAGTATTTAGAGCTTATAATCATTGGTAGATTTGTTCATTGATTTGGCTGCTCTCTTCCTTTTTTTATATATATAATATATATATTGTTCCCTTTTTCTCTTTTTGTGCGTGTGTATGTGTATGCTTCTTTGTGTGATTTTGACTGTAGCTTTGTTTTTACCATTTGTCTTAGGATTCTGTCTGTCCATTTATTATTATTTGTTTTTAGTATAGTTTTTAGCATTTGTTAACATTGGTGGATTTGTTTAATGGTTTGGTTGCTCTCTTCTTTCTTTCTTTCTTTTTTTATGACTTTTAAATTTTTTATTTTTAATAATATTTTTTAATTTAATAACATTATTTTATTTTATTATTTTTTTCTTTCTTTCTTTCTTTCTTTTCTCACTTTTCTTCTGAGCCATATGGCTGACAGGGTCCTGGTGCTCCAGACAGGAGTCAGGCCTGAGTCTCTTAGATGGGAGAGTGGAGTTCAGGACATTGGTTTACCAAAGACCTCCTGGCCCCACATAATAGCAAACAGTGAAATAACTCTCAGATACCTCCATCTCAAACCTAAGACCCAGCTCCACTCAACGACGAGCAAGCTACAGTGCCGGACACTCCATACCAAACAACCAACAAGACAGGAAAGCAACCTCACTCATTAGCAGAGAGGCTGCCAAAAATCATAATAAGTTCACAGACACCACAAAACACACCACTGGACACGGTCCTACCCACCAGAAAGACAATAACCAGCCTCATCCACCAGAACACAGGCACCAGTCCCCTCTACCAGGAAGCCTATACAACCCACTGAACAAACCTTATCCACTGGGGGCAGACAACAAAAACAAAGGGAACTATGAAATTGTAGGTGTGAAAAGCAGACCCCAAACGCTGTAACTTAAGCAAAATAAGAAGACAGAGAAATACACAGCAGATTAAAGAGCAAGGTAAAAACCCACCAGAAAAAAACAAATGAAGAGGAAATAGACAGTCTACCTGAAAAAGAATTCAGAGCAATGATAGTAAAGATGATCCAAAATCTTAGAAATAGAATGGAGAAAATAAAAGAAATGTTTAACAAGGACCCAGAAGAACTAAAGAGCAAACAAACAATCATGAACAACACAATAAATAAAATTAAAAATTCTTTAGAAGGGATCAAAAACAGAGTAACTGAGGCAGAAGAACGGATAAGTGACCTGGAAGATAAAATAGTGGAAATAACTACCACACAACAGAATAAAGAAAAAAGAATGAAAATAATTGAGGACAGTCTCAGAGACCTCTGGGACAACAATAAACACACCTATAAATTCGAATTATAGGTGTCCCAGAAGAAGAAAGAACAAGAAAGGGACTGAGAAAATATATGAAGAGATTACAGTTGAAAACTTCCCTATTATGGGAAAGGAAATAGTCAATCAAGACCAGGATGCACAGAGAGTCACGTACAGTATAAATTCAAAGAGAAACATGTCAAGACACATATTAATTAAACTATCAATAATTAAACACACACAAAAAAATACTAAAAGCAGCAAGGGAAAAGCAACAGTTAACATACAAGGGAATCCCCATTAGGTTAAAAGCTGACCTTTCAGCAGAAACACTGCAAGCCAGAAGGCTGTGGCTGAACATATTTAAAGTGATGAAGGGTAAAAACCTAAAACCAAGATTACTCTATCCAGCAAGAATCCCATCCAGATTTGACAGAGAAATTAAAACCTTTACAGACAAGCAAAAGCTAACAGAATTCAGCACCACCAAACCAGCTTTACAACAAATGCTAAAGGAACTTCTCTAGGCAAGAAACACAAGAGAAGGAAAACACCTACAATAACAAACCCCAAACAATTAAGAAAATGGTAGTAGGAACATACATATTGATAACTACCTTATATGTAAATGAATTAAATGTTCCAACCAAAAGACATAGACTGGCTGAATGAATACAAAAACAAGACCTGTACATATGCTGTCAACAAGAGACCCACTTCAGATCTAAGGACACATACAGACTGAAAGAGATCGGATGGAAAAACATAGCCCATGCAAATGGAAATCAAAAGAAAGCTGGAGTAGCACTCTTCATATTAGACAAAATAGACAGTAAAACAAAGCCTATTAGAAGAGACAAAGAAGGACAGACGTAATGATCATGGGATCAGTCCAAGACGAAGATATTACAATTGTAAATATTTATGTACCCAACATAGGAGCACCACAATACAAAAGGCAAATGCTAACAGCCATTAAGGGGGAAATTGACAGTAACACAATCAGAGTAGGGGACTTTAACAGCCCGCTTTCACCACTGGACATACCAAGCAAAATGAAAATAAATAAGGAAACACAAGCTTTAAATGATACATTAAACAAGAAGGACATAATTGATATTTATAGGACATTCCATCCAAAATCAACAGAATGCACTTTCTTCTCAAGTGCTTATGGAACATTCTCCAGGATAGATCATATCTTGGGTCACAAATCAAGCCTAGGTAAATTTAAGAAAATTGAAATCATATCAAGCATCTTTTCCAACAGCAACGTTATGAGACTAGTTATAAATTACAGGAAAAAATCTGTAAAAAATACAAACACACTGAGGCTAAACAAAACACTACTATATAACGAAGAGATCACTGAAGAAATCAAAGAGGAAATCAAAACATACCTAGAAATGAATGACAATGAAAACACGATGACTGATACCTATGGAATGCAGCAAAAGCAGTTCTAAGAGGGAAGTTTTTAGCAATGCAATCCTACTTAAAGAAACAAGTAACATCTCAAATAAACAACATAATTTACACCTAAAATAATTATAAAAAGAACAAAAAAACCCAAAGTTACTAAAAGGAAAGAAATCATAAATATCAGAACAGAAATAAATGAGAAGGAAATGAAGGAAACAATAGCAAAGATCAATAAAACTAAAAGCTGGTTCTTTGAGAAGATAAACAAAATTGATAAACTATTAGCCATACTCATCAAGAAAAAAGGGAGAAGACTCAAATCAATAGAATTAGAAAGTGAAAAAGGAGAAGTAACAACTGACACTGCAGAAATACAAAGGATCATGAGAGATCACTACAAGCAACTCTATGCCAAAAAAGTGGATAACCTGGAAGAAGTGGACAGCATTCTTAGAAAAGCACAACCTTCCGAGACTGAACCACGAAGAAATAGAAAATATAAACAGACCAATCACAAGCACTGAAATTGAAATTGTGATTAAAAATCTTCCAACAAACAAAAGCCCAGGACCAGATGGCTTCAAAGGAGAATTCTATCGAACATTTAGAGAAGAGCTGACACCTATCCTTCTCAAACTCTTCCAAAATATAGCAGAGAGAGGAATGCTCCCAAACTCATTCTACGAGGCCACCATCACCCTGATACTGAAACTATGCAAAGATGTCACCAAGAAAGAAAACTACAGGCCAATATCACTGATGAACATAAGTGCAAAAATCCTCAACAAAATACTAGCAAACAGAACCCAACAGCACATTAAAAGGATCATACAACGTGTTCAAGTGGGCTTTATCCCAGGAATGCAAGGATTCTTCAGTATATGCAAATCAAACCATGTGATAAAGGATATTAATAAATTGAAGGATAAAAATCAATGATCATCTCAATAGATGCAGAAAAAGCTTTTGATAAAATTCAACACCCATTTATGATAAAAAAACCTCCAGAAAGTATGCAGAGAGGAAACTTACCTCAACATAATAAAGGCCATATATGACCAACCCACAGCCAACATCATTTTAGCCAAAGCATTCAGAGAAGAAAAAGAAATAAAAGGAATCCAAATCAGAAAAGAGGAAGTAAAACTGTCACTGTTTGCAGATGGCATGATACTATACATAGAGAATCCTAAAAATGCAATGAGAAAACTACTAGAACTAATCAGTGAATTTGGTAAAGTAGCAGAATACAAAACTAATGCACAGAAATCTCTTGCATTCCTGTACACTAATGTGATGAAAATTCTGGAAAAGAAATTAAGGAAACACTCTCATTTACCATTGCAGCAAAAACAATAAAATACCTATGAATAAATCTACCAAGGAGACAAAGGCCTGTATGCAGAAAACTATAAGACACTGATGAAAGAAATTAAAGATGATACAAACACATGGAGAGATATACTATGTTCTTG
Source organism: Balaenoptera acutorostrata (assembly GCF_949987535.1). Classification (NCBI taxonomy): domain Eukaryota; kingdom Metazoa; phylum Chordata; class Mammalia; order Artiodactyla; family Balaenopteridae; genus Balaenoptera; species Balaenoptera acutorostrata. The sequence continues at coordinate 39,394,585 of NC_080076.1, forward strand.
GATTGGGAGAATCAACATTTTGAAAATGACTATACTACCCAAAGCAATCTACGGATTCAATGTAATAGCTATCAAACTACCAATGGCATTTTTCACAGAACTAGAACAAAAAATTTCACAATTTGTATGGAAATACAAAGGACCTGGAAGAGCCAAAGCAGTCTTGAGAAAGAAAAATGGAGGTGGAGGAATCAGGTTCCCGGGTTCAGACTATATTACAAAGCTACAGTAATCAAGAGAGTATGGTGTTGGAACAAAAGCAGACATATAGATCAATGGAACAGGATAAAAAGCCCAGAGATAAATCCACACACATATGGTCACCTTATCTTTGATAAAGGAGGCAAGAATATACAATGGAGAAAAGGCAGCCTCTTTAATAAGTGGTGCTTGGAAAACTGGACAGCTATCTGTAAAATAATGAAATTAGAACACTCCCTAACACCATACACAAAAATAAACTCAAAATGGATTAAAGACATGAATGTAAGGCCAGACACTGTAAAACTCTTAGAGGAAAACATAGGCAGAGCACTCTATGACATAAATCACAGCAAGATCCTTTTTGACCCACCTCCTAGAGAAATGGGAATAAAAACAAAAATAAACCAATGGGACCTAATGAAACTTAAAAGCTTTTGCACAGCAAAGGAAACCATAAACAAGATGAAAAGACAACCCTCAGAATGGGAGAAAACATTTGCAAACGAAGCAACTGACAAAGGATTAATCTCCAAGATATACAAGCAGCTCATGCAGCTCAATATCAAAACAACAAAGAACCCAATCCAAAAATGGGCAGAAGACCTAAATAGACATTTCTCCAAAGAAGATATACAGATTGCCAACAAACACATGAAAGGATGCCCAAGATCACTAATCATTAGAGAAATGCAAATCAAAACTACAATGAGGTATCACCTCACACCAGTCAGAATGGCAATCATCAAAAAGTCTACAAACAATAAATCCTGGAGAGGGTGTGGAGAAAAGGGAACCCTCTTGCACTGTTGGTGGGAATGTAAATAGATACACCCACTAGGGAGAACAGTATGGAGGTTCCTTAAAAAGCTAAAAACAGAACTACAATATGGCCCAGCAATCCCACTACTGGGCATATACCCTGAGAAAACGATAATTCAAAAAGTGTCATATACCACAATGTTCATTGCCCCTCTGTTTACAATATCCAGGACATGCAAGCAACCTAAGTGTCCGTTGACAAATGAATGGATAAAGAGGATATGGCACATATATACAATGGAATATTACTCAGCCATAAATAGAAACGAAATTGAGTTATTTGTAGTGAGGTGGATGGACTTAGAAACTGTCATACTGAGTGAATTAAGTCTGAAAGAGAAAAACAAATACCATATGCTAACACATAGATATGGACTCTAAAGCAAAAATGGTTCTGAAGAACCTACGGGCAGGACAGGAATAAAGACACAGATGTAGAGAATGGACTTGAGGACACAGGGAGGGGGAAGGATAACCTGAGACGAAGTGAGAGAGCGCATGGACATATATACACTCCCAAATGTAAAATAGATAGCTGGTGGGAAGCAGCTGCATAGCACAGGGAGATCAACTCAGTGCTTTGTGTCCACCTAGAGGGGTGGTACAGGGAGAGTGGGAGGGAGATGCAAGAGGGAAGGGATATGGGGATATATGTATACATGTAGCTGATACACTTTGTTATACAGCAAAACAACACACCACTGTAAAGCAATTATATTCCAATAAAGATGTTAATAATAAATAAATAAATAAATAAATAAATAAATAAATAGATAGATAGATAAAAGAAGAGTTGGATGAGAGCTATATTCGAATATTTACCTCTACTTTTTCTGTTTGATTTTTGTCTTGGACCAACCTGTTTCCTCCTAGGTGCATTGCCAAATGGCTTCATCACGATCACTCAGGAGAAGCATCCACCCCATAGATGCCACTAGAAGTCAATGCTGCTTCAGCGACAATGACAAAATGGTATAGGATAGTTGGTGTTATTTTCTGCTCCTAAAGGGCAAATAACAGTAGTGTTGCGAATGGGTAGACAGAGATACATGACTGAGCATTTTGAAGAGAAATAAGGTCTTAAATGAAAGAATGGCTCTAGTTAAAACAGAGTTCAGAATTATACCATCTCTTGTCCACTTGCAGGCCTCTGATTTACTTCTATGTATGAGCAAAACTTATCTAGGCATAAAAATACCCAAAGAATATTCAGTAATTATTACAATTATATGTTAGACTTCACCCAAGTTTAGTGCTTTATAATACTCAGCACTGTAAGTCTTTGAAGTAGACAAGACTAGAACCAAACTATTCCTGCCTTAGGATCGACACTTACCTTGGTACTATAGCCCCTGCCCTGTGGCTCCTTGAGCATAGACCTCTGCCCCTTGAGACCTCTTTGTACTGACCTTCTAAAATTTGACCTCCTATTGATAGGTCTTAGAATAACTATTCTAATCAGTCGCTAATTTTTACATCCCACATTCTTCTAGAATGCATATGGTACATTCTAGCCCCCCATTTTTCTACATTGGACTATCATACCTTTCTCCCAATTAAAGTTGCTGTCTCCATTGTTGACCCTCTATCAAAGTTCTGGCGAAAATTGAGATGCTAAGCTCAAGGTTTTAATTTAAGGGAGTTTAATAAAGAGACCATTCTCAGAGGTGAGGAATTGGCTAACAAGGCCAAAAAGACTCAGTGAAAGACCCAAACTAGCAAGAGCAGAAAGTCAAGACCACCCCTGAAGGAGTCTCATGCCAAAAAGCTGGCTCCATAGAAGAGGGGCTGCCTGATAGTTGCCATGTCCTTAGAGAAGTACAAACACTGATAAATGTGTGGGAACTTGTAGAGAGACTGGGTGGTATAAATAAAACAAACTACCCCTCCCTCTGATCTCAGTCTCTTGCCAATGTCTTCCACTGATGAGCCCCTACTGGCATTGAGATGGCAAGGGGCCTGGGCTGTACAAGCCATAGTGGTCAGTGCAGGACACAGAAGTACAGAGAATGTGTGTGTGAAAGGGAGTAAATGGAGGATGACCACCCCCTGCAAATCTATCATCCACAGATGAGTCAGAATCCTGTCTCCAACATGCTCTACTTAGCTGATCCCTCCAGTCATCAAAACGCTCCCTTGCTTCCCCACCACCTACAGAATCAAGCCCAAGCCAGACACTCAAAATCCTCCTTGCTCTTGGCCTGCTGACCTCTCTGTCATCAACCCCAGACACTCTGCCTCCTCGAATTATTTTAAACCATTATACTGTTTTTTTTTTTTTTTTTTGTAGTTCTCCTCACCGACTGGGTCACTTCTTGCCTTTAGGCTTTTGTTTATTTAATTTCCTCTGGAATACACTTTCCTCCCTATATACCAATCAACCTCAAATGTCATCTCCTTTAGAAAGTCTTGGCCAAAGTCTACATAATTCTATACATACAGCTGACCCTTGCACAATGTGCAGTTTAGGGACACTAATCCCCACACTGTTGAAAATCTGAGTATACATTTACAGTCTGCCCTCAGTATCCATGGTTCCTCCATATCAGAGGTTCTGCATCCTCCTAGTTAACCAGCTGTGGATGGTGCAGTACTGTAGTATTTACTACTGAAAAAAAATCCATGTGTAAGTGTATATGCACAGTTCAAACCTGTGTCATTCAAGGATCAACTACATTTCTTTTTTTAGAATTTACCCTAATATTAGATTGGACCATATGAAATTTCTTCTATTCTGCTGTTTTTGACCAACAAAAATGCAAGTTCATATGTAGAGCCTGTCTCTCTTGCCCATAGGAAAGTCTCCTGAAGGCCGGGCAATCTTCTAGAAGGGTTTATTCCTTGTCGGGTAGCTCAATAGCTGCAAATGGTGGGTGCTTTATATCTGTGTATGGAACTGAACTGAACAAAGGCCCATATTTCATTTTTTCTAGGCCATGAGGAGGAGGGACTATATAAAGCTTGATTTCTCCATAAATATTTGTTGTTTGGAACATAAAACATCTCAAATCCTGTTTGTCAGTTCTCATAAGCAAGAGAAATGGGTGAAATGATATTTTCTAAGTTTGTTCTGGACTTGAAGTATCTCAGCTTTTGAAGGACTCAGTTTGCAAAGACCTAACCACCCATCTCCACAGTTTTAAGAATTCTGAAAGTTAACTTCATAAAAGGAGAGGGTCGATATAATTGATCAAGTATCCTCAATAGCAAAATACCAGAGGTGAGGCAGTAGGTTTTATACAAAGCATATTAATACACATAAATAAACCAGGTAGAGGCTAAGGTCCCTTGTTGTTTCCTAAACATCGCCTGCAAAGTGAAAACTGCAGCTGATAATATTTGATGTCATTCAAAGTACAAGGTCCTCCAGAAGCCAAGATCTAAATGGGGCCGACAACCAGATGTGACATTTGAGCTTTCTAGATTTATAGCCTATTTCCAAGTCACTTTACCTGCTATATTCACGAAAAAGAAAAAAGAAATGCCACCTGACCAAAAATGACCAATGAGTTTTCATAAATCTTTCTCAAGTTCTGTCAAAACTAAGATTTCCGTGGTAATTCTCTTATAAAAAGAAATGTAAAATTTATGCCAAAATGGGGGGTGGAAAGGGGAGGTGCCTGGCAGCATTCAGAAAGCCAAAGCTTCTGAGCAAAATTAGCTCATGCTTCTCCCCACAGGAGTCACATTTTGGCCCCTCATTTCCTGAGAACACCATTTCTTGTGAAATATAAGGACACAACCTATGTGTATATGTGTGTGTGTCTGTGTGTGTACATTTTAAATCCCTCATCCTGAACCCCCCACTGCTTAGTGACGTGGGTCCTCATCTCTTCACGCCTCGTTAGGGCCAGGCTGGGCCAGCTGGCCCGGCTGTCCCTGTCCTCAGGCCCAGGCGCCATTGTCCCAGAGCTCGCCAGCCTGCATCCCTTTGAAGCTGCTCCAAAGAAACTTTATCCCTCTGTTCCAGCTGGCGTTTCATTAAGCCCAGGCTTCACAGAATTTTCCACTCCCATTGACACATCAGAGCAAAGATGTAGCCATTAAAATAATGAAGAAAAAGGGAGCGAGCAGAGGAAAAACGGTTCTGAGGGGAAATTGAAAAGGAGTACAAGGTTATTTAAAAAATAAAGGCTAACTGCAGAAAAATAAAATCTACCCACTTTCTCGGCTCCCTCTCTCTCTCTTTATTCCTCCCCTATTTGTGTGTGTCCTAAGCTGTCCAATTTTTTCACGAAACTTCATAAGGAGTGACTTCAGAGAGACCCTTGTTCTATGAAAAAGCTGATAGTCACAGGTCTAAATTAGGAGCAGCTGATAAGAATCCAAAAGACATTCTGAGTCCACGTGGACACAAGGGAACTCTGTGCACTGAAGACCCAGTGAATCTAAAACCTAACCTTCTCCCTTGCTAGGAAATAAATCATTGCATCTCCTGCTGGTTAGAAAGCAAACCCATCTGACTTATTAAACACCCTGTGTGTGACCTCCCTACAGTTTTGCCCAGCAGCGAGTGTCTGTTCCAGACCATACCTGTCTCTTCTTCAAAGGAACATTGGTTCCATATTTATTTTGTCATAACATCTTTTTTGATGCTTACCTGCTTCATGGGTAATGTATCTATAATGTGTTTTTTCTCTCCAGAATTAGTTTATGGGTTTAAGAATCAAAATCATTGTGTGTCCCTTTTTTGCGGTCTCTAAACAAAGACCTTGCAAGAGATTCTACACAGAATTTATATTTGCCATAATATCTATCCAAGGTATCAGATGCAGCAAACTCAATCAAAGACTTGGACAAAGAAGATGTCATAAAAAGGCTTTAAGCTCCTAAAACAGCTGTGACAAATCCCAAGCACTAAACCTATACATTTTATCCCCCTGGGCCTCATTCAGGCATTGTGATTTCATTAACAAGCCTGCTTTTCTAACATTTCTTCCCACAGGAATTAGAAGCAGTGACCTAGAAGTGGGCTCTTAGATATACGTCTGATGACAGAAGGGTATGTGACAGCTGACATATAACTGAAGGAAGAAACAAACCAAAAAAACCCAAAAAACAATGAACAAACATATTGCTTCACAATGCAAAAATTGGTGTCTATAAAAATTTATTTTCAAGTATATTCTACAACTGCTGTTAAAATGCAAAATATATATACTCTTGAAAAGTGTACTATAAAATGGTTAAAATTTGTTTTTATGAAGCAAAATACATCAGGCATTTACAACATTTATGTATATGGTCCCCCCTCATTTCAAGTATTTCAGATAGAATTGAGTGTCATCCATGTCAGTGTTCAGATCGTATTATCCTGAAATCAGTGCCTCTTTATGCACTTAAATTAAAGACCATTGAAAGAAATGCTCACTTATTTGTACAGACATTAAGAAAAGTTCACAAGGTTCAAGAAAAGCCTATTAGAGTAGTGATCTAGTGGAAACAGATACCAAGTGAGACAGGACCACACAGGAGGAGATCTTTGTTCTAGAGAATGACAAACTCATGCTCAAATCTTAACCCTCCCTTCTCAGCATTGACATTGTATGACTCTGGTCAGATTCTCCAACATCTCCTAGGTCACACCTGTGAGAAATAATTGAGGTTTTATATATTCCAGGATCCACATCTGGCTCACATGCAGAAACCTGTGTTCCAGGAATTGGTTGCACTCAACACAGAGTTGGACACGCATTTGGTGTGGGGCTGAGTAGAATCTTAAGGAAAAACATAATTGATCCATTGATTAGCATAGAGGAGTTAATTCTGTGGAAGATTAAAAAAGGGGAGGTGGAAAAATATTGCACACACATGAAACAACTTTCCCAGAATAATCCAAGGAAATGATGGAGTATTGAACTGGAACTGAAATTACTATAGTTAAGTCAGTCACTGAAGGTTGGATGCATCATGGTGGTGTTATGGTAACAGTAGTACTGAATGGTTTGGGGATGAGCACAAGGGCATTGCAGGTGGGGGGATGAGAGAGAATTCTTGAGTGGGGAGTAGCACAGTAAGCAGTGGATGAGCTGCCTGGTCAGTCAGAAGCTTCCTACTAGTTCCTATCTGGCACCAGTACACAGTTCTGCAGTGTCCCCTGTCACAGAGTCACACAGAAGTTTGGAATCTTGGCTTTGCCACTCACAAACTCTGGGACATTGAGCAACAAATATAACATTGCAGTACCTCAGTATCTTCATCTGTAAAAAGAAGTTAATACCTGCCATGAAGAGCTGCGAAAAAGATTAAATGTGAAAATGTATAACAACCACCTGGCATAGTGACAAGACTGAGCAGCCCATATAAAGCCATTTTCATTAGTTCTGTTATTATCTATTGTGGATCATACTCCTCTATCCTCTATGTTTGCACATCACCTCCTGCATACACATTCTCTGTCTCTCATTTATTCCTTGCACTAATTTTCTTCTATATTTATCCCATTGCACTGTTTTTTAATTTTATTTTTTAATCGAGATACAATTGAAATTATATTAATTACAGGTATATAAAAAGTAATGATTTGACATTGGTATATATTGCAAAGTGATCACCATTTGAGTCTAGTTAACATTGGTCACCATCCACAATCATAAACTTTCTTTCTTATGATAAGAAATGTTAAGATTTACTCTCTTAGCAACTTTTGAATATGCACTACAATATTATTAGCTGTAGCCACCATGTTGTATATTATACACCCATGACTTACTTATTTTATAACGTGAAGTCTGTATCTTTTGATTACCTTCATCATTTTACCCAACCCCCACTCCCCACCTCTGGCAACCACCAATCTGTTCTCTGTATCTATGAGCTTGTTTTTGTTTTGTTTTGTTTTAAATTACACATATAAGTGAGATCATACAGTATTTGTCTCCCTCTATCTGAATTATTTCACTTAGCATAATGCCCTCAAGTTCCATCCATGTTGTCACAAATGGTAAGATTTCATTGTTTTGTACGGCTGAGTGATATTCCATTGTATAAGCATACCACAATTTCTTTACTCATTCATTGCCAGTGGACACTTAGGTTGTTCCCATTTCTTGGCTATTGCAAATAATTCTTCAATGAACATATATCTTTCAACTTAGTATTTTTGTTTTCTTTGGACAATACCCAGAAGTGGAATTGAAGAATCTTATAGTAGTTCTATTTTTAATTTTTTGAGGAACATTCATACTGTTTTCCATAGTGGCTGTACCAATTTACATTCTCACCAGCAATGCACAGGGTTCCCTTTTCTCCACATCCTTGCCAACAATTTTATTTCTTGTCTTTTTTATAATAGCCATTTTAAGAGGTGTGAAGTGATATCTCATGGTTTTGACTTGCATTTCCCTGATGATTAGTGATACTGAGCATTTTTTAATGTACTGGTTGGCCTTCTCCTTTGGAAAAATGTCTATTCAGAACCTCTACCATTTTAAAAAATTGGTTTATTATTATTATTATTAATTTTGCTATGGAGTTGCATGAGTTCTTTATATATTTTGGATATTAACTCCTTATCTGACATATAATTTGCAAATATTTTCTCCTATTCAGTAGGTTGCCTTTTCATTTTGTTGATGCTTTTCTTTTCTGTGCAGAGCTTTTTAGTTTGATGTTGTTCCAGTTGTTTGTTTTTGTTTTTGCTTTTGATGTCAAATCAAAAACAAAACAAAACAAAACAAATTGCTAAGAGCTACGTCAGGGAGCTTACCACCTATGTTTTCTTCTAGGAGTTTTATGGCTTCAGGTTTTACAGGCAGGTCTTTAATCCATTTTGAGGTAATTTTGTGTCTACTGTAAGATAGTGGTCATTTCACTCTTTTGCATGTGATGGTCCAGTTTTCTCAACACTATTTATGGGAGAAACTGTCTTTTCCCTGTTGTATGTTTTTGGTTCCTATGTCATAAATTAATTGACCATATATATCTGGGTTTATATATCTGGGCTCTCTATTCTGTTCCATTGATCTATGTGTCTGTTTTTTTGCCAATACAATACTGTTTTGATTACTATAGCTTTGTAATATAATTTGAAATCATGGAGCATGAGACCTCTAGCTTTGCTATTCTTTCTCAAGGTTGCTTTGGCTATTTGGAGTCTTTTGTGATTCCATACAAATTTTAGGATTGTTTTTTCTACCTCTATTTTTTAAAAGGCATTGAATTTTGATAAGGATTGTATTGAATCTGTAGACTGATTTTGATAAGGATTGCATTGAATCTGTAGACTGCTTTGGATAGTAGGGATATTTTAACAATATTAACTCTTCCAATCCATGAGCATGGACTATATTTCCATTTATTTGTGCCTTCTTCAATTTCTTTCACCAATATCTTATAGTTTTCAGTGTACAGGTCTCTCATCTGCTTAGTGAAATTTATTTCTAGGATTTTTTATGATATAGTTGTAAGTGGGAGTTTTTTTTTTTTACATTTCTCTTTCTGATAGTTTGTTATTCATGTATATAAATACAACAGATTTCTCTATTTTTTATCCAACAACTTTACTGAATTTATTAGTTCTAACAGTTTTTTGGTAGAGTCTTTAGGTTTTTCTACACATAATATCATGCTATCTGCAAATAGTGACAGTTTTACATCTTTCTTTCCAATTTGGATGCCTTTTCTTTCTTTTTCTTGCCAGATTGTTCTGGTCAGCACTCCCAAATTTATGTTGAATAAAAGTGTTGCGAGTGGGCATCCTTTTCTTATTCCTAATCTTAGAGGAAAAGCTTTCAGCTTTTACCACTGATTATGATGTACCTGTGGGCTTGTAATATATGGTCTTTATTATGTTGAGCTATGTTCCCTCTATACCCACTCTGTTGAGAGTTTTTATCAAAAATCGATGTTGAATTTTGTCAAATGCTTTCTCTGCATCTGTTGACCTCATTATATGATTTATTTCCCTTTATTTTGTTAAGGTAGTTTATTACATACATTGATTTGTGACTGTTGAATCATCCTTACATCCTGGAATAAATTCCACTTGATCATGACATATGAACTTTTAATTTATTGTTGAATTCTTCTTGCTAATATTTTGTTGAGCATTTTTGTATCTATATTCACCAGAGATATTGGTCTGTAATTTTCTTTTCTCGTGGTGTTCTTTTCCAGTTTTGGTGTCACAGTAATGCTGGCCTCATAAAATACATTTAGAAGTGTTCCCTCTTCTCCTATTTTTGTAAAAGTTTGAAAAGGATTGTTATGAATTCTTTTTTGAATAGTTGGTAGAATTCACCAGTGAAGCTGTGTGTCCTGGACATTTGTTTATTAGGAGGTTTTAAATTGCTGATTCAATATCCTTACTAGTAGAGATTTTCTATTCATTTATGATTCAGTCTTGGAAGAATATATATTTCTAGAAATTTATCCATTTTTTTAGGTTGTCCAATTTGTTGGCATACAATCATTTATAGTCATCTCTTATGATCCTTTGTATTTCTGTGGCTTCAAAGGTAATAACTCCTTTTTCATTTCTGATTTTATTTATTTGAATTATCTCTTTTTTTTTCAGTGAGTCTAGCTAAACTTTTGTCAATTTTGTTTATCTTGTCAAATAACTTGTTCTTGGTTTTATTGATTTTTTCTATTGTCCTTTTAGTCTTTAGTTCATTTTTTTTTTTTCACTCTGATCTCTGTTATTTCTTTCCTTCTACTAACTTTGGGTTTTGCTTCTTCTACTTTTTCTAGTTCCTTGAGATGTAAAGTTAGATTGTTTATTTAAGATTCTTCTTGTTTCTTGAAGTAGGCATTTATTACTATAAACCTCCCTCTTAGAACTGCTTTTGCTGCATCCCATAAGTTTTGGTATATTGTATTTCCATTTTCATTTGTATCAATTTTTTTTTTAATTTTGCCTTTGATTTCTTTGTTGACTCATTGGTTGTTCAGTGGCATGTTGTTTAACCTCCACATATTTGTGAATTTTCCAGTTTTCTTGATATTATTTCTAGTTTCATAACATTGTGGTTGGAAAAGATGCTTGATGTGGTTTCACTCATTTAAATTTATTAAGATGTGTTTTGTGGCCTTACATATCATCTATCCTGGAGAATGTTCCATGTGGTCTTGAGAAGAATGTGTATTTCATTGCTTTTGGATGAAATGTTCTGTATATATCTGTTAAGTCCATTTGACTAATGTGTCATTTAAGTTGTTTCCCTATTAATTTTATGTCTGAATGATCTAGCCATTGATGTAAGTGGGGTATTAGCTGCTATTATTGTATTGCTGTCTCTTTCTCTCTTTAGATCGGTTAATGTATTTAGGTGCTCCTATGTTGGGTGCATAAACATTTACAAATGTTATATCCTCTTACTAGATTGGCCCTTTTATCATTATGTAATGCTCTTCTTTGTCTCTTATTACAATCTTTGTTTTCAAGTCTATTTTGTCTAAGTATAGCTACCTAGCCTTCTTTTGGTTTCAATTTGCATGCAATAACTTTCTCTACTACCTCACCTTCAGTCTGTGTATGTTTTATGTCTGAAGTATGTCTCTTGTAAGCAGCATACAGATGGGTCTTAATTTTTTACTCACTACCTTTACTATATATTTACCATGAGATTTATGCTTTCATATGTTTTCCTGTTACTAATTAATGTCCTGCCTTTCAGCTTAAATAATTCCCTTTAACATTTCTTATAAGGTCAGGTTAGTGGTGACAAACCCTTTTAGCTTTTGCTTGTCTGGAAAAAAAATCTATCTATCAGATCCTCAGGCAAAAGCTTTAAAAGAATACAAATATATACAGTTCTGTGGGACTGCAAGCATAAGCCTCACTGACACCTAGAGTCAGGCGATCTGGAGGTGTCTTTTGGGCAGGAGTCACAAAAATCAGGGCTACAAGCAAGTGTATAAGTTCATTCCTTAGAGATCCTGCTGAGTTCTAGAGAGGCAGAGGGAGAGTGCAAAGATGGTCTCCTGACCTATGTTCCCTGAGAGCACCTCCATAACCTCTAGATGTGTGCCAAACCTGATGTCTGCCCCTAAGTCCAAAACTCCAGGACTAGCTAGTAAGCCTTTTTCACAGAAAGACTGGGTATGTGCTTGAATCTTCTGCCTGTGCAGTGCCCTGGGGCTGGTGGCCTGCCAAGGAATGTATCTCTAATTATTACAGTCCTGTAGAACTCAAGTCCCCTGACCACCAGAGCCTGGCAATCAAGGGGTATCCTCTAGGTGTTGACCATAAAAACCAGGGCACCAGATATAAAAAACGGGGACACCAGACACATATGGGAGCTCCTCTCCAAGATATACTTATGTTCTGGACTGCAGCGGAAAGAGAGTGCAAATATAGCACCTGCCCTCCTAGGTCTCAGGAAAGGTTTACAGTCAGCCCTTAAATGTGTGTTTAATCAGAAGCCAGCCCCTCAGGCTACAGGTATAGTTATAAGCTACTAGACCTCTTTCACAGAAAGATTGAGCTTCTGGGTCTGTTACCCTTTGCTGTGCCTTCAGGGTGGTAGTTGTTTAAAAACTCTTTCTCCATTGGTTACAGTCCTGTGAAACCCAGGACCATAAGCCCCTCTATCCACCAAGGTCAGACAATGTAGAGGTGTCCCCTGGCAGCAGTGGCAGCAATCTGGGCACTGAAGAAGTTTATAAGCTCCTTTCTGGAAGATGCTGGCAAGCTGGAAAGAGGTAGAGGGAGAGTACAAAGATTGCATTCACTGTCCTCTATTCCCTGAGAGAAGCTCTGTAGACCCTTATAAGTGTGCCAACCAGAAGCTAGCCCCTCAGGCTAAAGCTCCTAGACACAGAAAGACTGGGGTGTGTTTTAGTCTGCTATTTGTGAAGTGCCCTGGGAGTGGCAGTCTGCCAAGTACTGAGTCTCTGAGTGTTCCAACCCTACAGGACTCAGGAACACAAGTCCTTCTGACCTCCAAAGCCAGGTGATTTTGGGGTGTCCCTTGCACAGCAGCCATAAAAAACAGGTCACCTGATGTATAAAAACAAGGCACCAGATGTGTGTGGAAACTTCACTCCAGCAGATACTGGCACTTTGGAGAGAGGTAGTATAAATACATACATAGAGCCTGATGAGAACAAAAACAAAAACAAAAAAAAAAGAGAGAGAGAGAAAGAAAAGGAGAAAGAAATTAAAATTGATGAGAAAAAAGAAAGAAAAGGAAATAAGTAAAAAAGAAAAAGTGGGGAAAATAACACATGATGTTAGTTGTTAGCTGGCTTTAGCAAGGCAGAGGGAGAGAAGGAAGGTGGCACCCCTCAGCCTTTGTCCACAGAGACTATCTCAGTGGGCCCCTACCCCTTGGACCAATGCTTCAAAATCAGGAAATAAATCTCTTTCACATAAAGTCTGGGCACTTTCCAAAGGGCTACATCTTCACTGGGCCCTGGAGAAAGTGAATCTGTGTGCAGGACCTTTATGAGCCATTCCTCACTTCACCACAGCCCCTCTGGTCTCTTGGGCATGAGCCCCATTGGTTTTCAAAGCTAGATATTTTGGAGACTTGTCTCTCAGGTATCAGTTTTAAAAGATGGAGTGTCTAGTGACCAAACACTTCTTTCCCTTGGGCTCCAGGTTTTGCATTCCCTCTCAATTGTGGACCACTATGCTGGGGGTGAGGTTTATAGCCAAATTTTGTCTCAGCCTTTCCTACCCTCTTTGATTGCCCTATATGAAGGGATCCCTCTGCCAGGTTTTAGTTTTTAGTTTTTTTGTTTTTTGGGTTTTTTTTCCTAGAGGAAATTGTTCCATATATAGCTGTAGGTTCAGTATGTCCATGGAAGGAGGTGAGGTGAGGATCTTGCTATATCACCATCTTGAACCAGAACTACCCAAATTGCACTATTGAAATTATTCTACTCTCTTCTCTGTTACCAAAATTACATCAACTTGCTGTCTTCTTTCTCATCCTTCAAAGTCTATATCAAGTCACAACTCCTCTTAAAATCATCCTAAGATGCATGGGCTCATTTTTAGTGCACGTTTTAACCTCTGCTATAGCCCTTGCTATAAACTGCATTGTATTATAAGTTCTAGTGCAGGTGACAATTTCTCATTGACTTGTGAGCCCTTACGAGACAGGAATACTGCTTGTTAAATTTAATTTTCCCCAGGGTCACTCTACATAAGCTTGATGAGATGGGCCTAAAGCATACAATTCTCTTTGTTTTCTTCCTGAGTATAGAAGCCAAGGTTACTATTTCTGTTTTTAGGATGCACTTATATTTTTCATTACATGAGAAGTCTTAAAGGAAAATGATTTAGTAATCAAAATAAATAATCTGACACTTAGGCAATCTTGAGCCCATAGAGTATCTTGAAAAATGGAAATTTTTTTTGATGTCCTAACCCTCACTTAGAGAGGGTCCTAATTATAGTAATTTATGTTTCTTGGATTATAGATGTTGTGGTGTGTGTATGTGCATCCAAATACAATGAGACTCTGTATTGTCTGGCCTCATGCATGTTTTTCAAGGTTTCAAAATCTATTAACTATAGCTTATTTAGCTTTACCTGATATGATAGCTTTTATTGTGTAAGTATATGGGGAGTTTTTTGTTTTTGTTTTTTTAACAGAAGCCAAGTGTGCCCTTTGGATGAATTGATTTCCTCAATCTCATGGTGAAATATTTCATTTCAGTTGTCAGTTTTGATTTATTGTTTCTTTAAACATTAAATATTATTTTGCATTTTTATTGGTTTCATTAAAATTGTTCTGCTCATCTTTTTCATGGCCACCTCCATAAATGTAAGGAAGGCTTCTGTGAGGGAGCCCTGGGGGACCCACAGAGCCCCCTCCATTCTGCAAAGTCCTACTGGCTCATGACCTTCCATTGGCTGAATATTCCAAAAATCAGCAAACTCATGAAAACCCTGCCTGTTTTTGTTATGGAATTTATAAAAACATGTACTAAATCTAACAACTTTGGTGTGTAATGAGGCACAGAGCATATGTCAGAAGTATGGTGTCAAAGCAGCAGTGGGCTTGAATGGTTTATCTTGCTAGCAAATGTGTTACATGAGATTTGACCCTTAAATTGAGCACTGGGAGGGATAAATAGGGTAATCAAAAGGACTCCCGTACAGTCATAGGAACCTGGAGCCATCTGGTCAAAACGAAAATAAATCAGTAATGCAACTAGAAATGGTCTCCAGAGAACTTTGAGGATTGGTTTAGCCTCGCTGTATCTCAAATTGTAGAGCAGAGGAAACTGACAGCAAAGATCAGGAAATCAACTCTAATTAACACACACACACAATGTAGGGCTCAGAAGTCCTTTCAGACTGAAATGCCTTACACCTGAGGGACTAAAACTCAGACGATGATTCAAAAGTCCCCCAGCTTAGTAAAGACATAAATAAAAACATGCATTTTAGGTTAAGCTTGTGAAGTTCTGATACAGAAAAGCAAGCAAAACATAACAAAAACAGAAACCCCATTTAATCAGAATTTAACAAACTAGAGATTTTGGCCATGCAGCATCACTTTGCTGCCTTCAGTTAAGAAAACCAGTATCTGGCCCATCTCTTTAAGAAATCTGTCTTTCCTCAACTTTTTACATATGTGGCAAAGTGATAAATTAACAAAATCATGTGAAATGTTCAAGTAAAGTCATTTTGCTTCAATATATTATCTTTTGAAACTTAACCAAAACCATCTTATTTGTTGTACCTATTTTGAAAATGCATGTTTTTTAAAAAAATTTTATTGAAATATTGTTGATTCAGAATGTTGTGTTGGTTTCAGGTGTACAGCAAAGTGATCCAGTTACACATATACATATATATGTGTATATATATACATATATATATTCTTTTTAAACTTTTTTCCATTATAGATTATTACAAAATATTGCATATAGTTCCCTCTGCTATACAGTAGATCCTTATTTGTTATCTATTCCATATATAGTAGTGTGTATATTTTAATCCAAAACTCCCTAATTTATACCTCCACCCCTTCCCCTTTGGGAGCCGTAAGTTTCTTTTCTATGTCTGTGTGTCTATTTCTGTTTTGTAAATAAGTTCATTTGTATCATTTTTTAGATTCCACATATAGCGATATCATATGTTATTTGCCTTTCTCTGACTTACTTCAAATAACAGAAAGAGAAATTAAGAAAACAATCCCATTTACCACTGCATCAAAAAGAATAAAAATATATGTTAAAACCATCCTAAATTACACTGATTCAAATCTCCAAAAGATAATGTATTAGAAATACAAATTAATACAAAAAGATATGTATAAACACTGTTTCGATTTCATATTTGAAAGTAGTTTTAAAATATTCCAAATCCTACATCACATAAAACATTTTGACTAGCATTTGCATTTTGGAACAGTTATTTATGATCATTGAATAGTCAGTGGTATATGGAGCCATGTCTGCCCTAATCTCCCATGACTGTGCCATTCTGTGTTCCGTCGGAGGCCATGCAGTAGGCCTCCTCATCCATCACAGCTTTCTGTTCAGCTCATGCGTAAGTGCTGAGTGCTCACTCCATACAAGATGCTCCACTTAGAAATGTCTGAGTTGAAGGAAAGTGTGCGAGAAAGTGCCTGTCCTCAGAGTCTAGGTTCTGAAGTGGAAACAGAGGTGGAGACATATAAGAACATTCTGGAGAGTGTCACCAGTGAAATTCAAGACACATGGTCTGGCTGGACAAGAAGGAGCATACATCCTGTCTCATTTGGCCTTGTCACATTCAACCTCACTGTGACTCAGTTTTCTCTCCTGTAAAATGGAAATCATAATGGTATTCAACTTGTAAATTTGTTTTTCCTTTAAATTTTTATTGGAGTATAGTTGATTTACAGTGTCTTGTTAGTTTCATGTGTCCAGCAAAGTGAATCAGTTACACATATACATATATCCACTCTTTTTTTGTTCTAGATTATTTTCACATATTGTAAATTTGTTTTGACACTTAAATGAGTTAAAGCATATAAAGCACTTAAGAACAATGACCAGCACTTTTTTAGAACCCAGGAAACAACCAGTTTTCATACTCACATTATTACTGCAAATATCTTGTCTGTGGTGATTATTTGGTCCCCTTATGTATTAACTCTAGGTTTTTTTCCCCTTCTACCTAGATGTTAGTTGTGCAAAGGTTTGCTCAGTGTTTTACTTTTTTTTTTTTTTTTTTTTTTTTACTGAGGCATAAGCCCACCACTGTGGGGATATAGAGAAACAGAAGATACCCTTTTTTTCCCAAAGAGCTCCTGGCTTAGCTGGAAAGACAAGCAGCACACACACACACACACACACCCACAGTTTGTAATGAGAGCACAGTACACATAAAGTGATTGAATAGAGTATTTTCAACTCTATGTGGCAGGATGATGGAAACCCCATAGCCCCATTATATACAATTAGTTTGTTAAAATTACTATGGACTATGTAATCTTGAACATGATTACAACATAATTATTGCCCAACTTTCTGTTTTCTCTGAAGTTAATAATTGTCTCTATTTTTTTTTGTTTAGTTTTCTAATTAACCCCCTATCTTTCTGATAGAACACAAATTTATCTCTAAATATAATCACTAGTGTCATATAGTTACTAGTGTCATTGGTTTCACTTCTTTTCACTTTTTTTTCCTTTGGACATATCTATCCTGCATCCCTCCTTGCCCTTGCTTCAGTGTAGGCTGGGTACACTCCAGACACATCTATGGTGTTAGGATTTCCCATTACCATCATTCAGAGAATTCCATTTCCTCTTTCTCTGTTGAAGCCCAATTTCTGGAATCATGTGTCTCCATCTTTCCTGTTTAAATTGAAAATCTTTTATAGTAGCTTTCTGAAAAAGAGTTGATGGTAGATACATTCTTAAGAACTCAAAATGTCTGAATACATCTTTATTTTTCCTTATGTTTGATTGTTTGGCTAGATATTCAATTCTAATCAGAAGTTTATCTTTGTGAATTTAAAGCTTTACTCCATTTCCTTTTATTCTTAAACATATCCTCTTTAAAAATGAGATGGGGGGCTTCCCTGGTGGTGCAGTGGTTATGAATCTGCCTGCCAATGCAGGGGACACGGGTTCGATCCCTGGTCAGGGAAGATTCCCACATGCCACGGAGCAACTAAGCCTGTGCACCACAACTACTGAGCCTGTGCTCTAGAGCCCGTGAGCCACAACTAGAGAAAGCCCACGCGCAACAACAAAGACCCAAAACAGCCAAAAATAAATAAATAAAATAAATAAATTTATTAAAAAAAAATGAGATGGGATTCTGTTTCCAAATCCCTTCCTTTTTGTCTATGGAAAATTAGGATCTTCTCTTTAGCCCCCAAATTCTGGAGGCTCACAAGGACATACTTTGCTGATATTTTACATGCTATTTAGTGGTCTCTTTTTTTATAATATGGAAATATGTCCTTTAGATCTGTGGAGTCCCCTTGCATTATTTCTATGATAATAACAATAATTCTGTTTTGTCCATCTCCATTTCTCTAACTCCTCTTACTCTTGCCCTGTAACCTTCTACAGATGTTCTAGCTTTTTAAATCTTCTCTCTTTTACGTTGTCTTTGTCGTCTTGTTCTGCTTTTTAAAAGTTTTCTTTATCTTTTGCTTGGGTTGAACTTTTAAAATTCTGCTCTACATTTTTAATTTTCAAAAACCCTTTCTTTTTCTTGGAATGTTCCTTTTGTGAAGCAACCAATTTCATTTCACAGATTAAATGTCTTCACTCTCTTCTCTGAAACATTTTAGAATTTTGGAAGTTTTCTTTTGCTCCTTACACTATCTCTGTTTCTTCTGGTCTTTTTTATCCCTTTGTTTTTATCTCTATTTTGTCCTTATTTTTGAGGCCTTCTACAACCATCTGGTGATGACTTGTGATATATTCATAATTAAGAGTGAGGCATTAAAAACTGATCTGATATCTGTGCTCATGAGCAGGGATGTCTAATTGTGGGTGTCACTCTAGGTTAATCAGGGGATAACAGCTTGTTCATCTCGGCCAGACTGTCTCCTGAGTCATTCAGATATTGACTTGAGAGGCAAAAGCTCAATTTTCCAGCATTCTGGAAGATGATGAGGAAGAGTAAGGTAGGATATGATTAGTTTACTAAGTATGCTTTCATGAATAATCTGTTTTTAATACAGCCCTTTCACCTTGACCTTTAGCTAAGGCTACTTTGCCTAAGAGCAAAGATTTTATTGTCGCATTGCTCCAGAAAACAAACCTCCAGTCTTCTGCATCCATTGGTACACTGAGTTTCCTGGTTACACAAGGTAAGGACTGGCATTTAGGTTGGTAATTGCTCCTATAAATACTTCCAACCTACCCTCCAATTTTAAGTCCTACCTGGCACTTTCATCCAAGGTGCTGGTGTCTCTAAATCTTAAACATTCCCAGGTCTCTTCCATGAGTAATTTTGCCAATATTTGGCTATTTTTTTGCAAGTACTCACGTTTCAGGCTCCTCTGAGGTGCTCAGACAGTTAATTCACTCTTGGTTACATTCCAATTTCTCAAGTTTTGTTGGCATCTTTCATCAGCTCTTGTCTCTATATTATTATTATCATTTGCCTCTTCTGATGTCCCACTATAGAGGAGTTTCAAAAGGGAATAAGAGTGGCTTCCCCGGTGGTGTAGTGGTTGGGAATCTGCATGCCAGTGCAGGGGACACAGGTTAGAGCCCTGGTCCAGGAAGATCCCACATGCAACGGAGCAACTAAGCCTGAGTGCCATAACTACTGAGCCTGCACTCTAGAGCCTGCAAGCCACGTCTACTGAGCCCCTGAGCCACATCTACTGAGCCTGCATGCCACAACTACTGAAGCCCACATGCCTAGAGCTTGTGCTCTGCAACAAGAGAAGCCACCTCAATAAGAAGCCCAAACACGCTGCAACAAATAGTAGTCCCCACTCACCGCAAGTAGAGAAAGCCTGCACACAGCAACAAAGACCCAACACAGCCAACAATAAATAAATAAATTTATTTTTTTTTAAAAAGAGGGAATAAAAGATAAATGTGTGTGTTTAATTCACCATGTTTAACTGGAAATCAGGGTAGGATTTAAATGGTTGTATTCCAGACCCTAATGCAGTGTATTGTGGTAGATGTTTAAGGGTTAAATTATTATATGTGTAATTTCTCAAATCATAATACATGAGATTCAATCCAGGTTTTTTAGGTAAATATCCATTGTTATAATTAAATATTTATTTGCCTGGGGATTGTGAAACCCAATATTTATTAACATATTTTCAAGAGTCATTGCAAAGACAATAGTAGCCATCATGTTTGCTTCCTAATCTCTGGAGTAGTATCTTCATAGCCAGAAGAGTTATGTACCAGCATCCTCTGATACTCTATTTTTCTGAATAAGATTACAATGTTAGGATTAATTATACCAAATGTAACTGGAAACCCTAGTGAAAAACATGGTCACTGGAGACATCTTGAAAATACTTACTCTGACAGAGCCAGTTCACCTAAATACCCATCTTGCTAACATCAACAATTTTTGAAAGCCTCAGTGTGAATGTGTGTGCCTGGGAACATGCATGCCCAGAAAATATGTAAATTTCAAGGGAGCGGCAGAGCTGGTAATGCCTGCAAAAGCTTTTCATCAGGAAGTGTTCCTCACATGGGATAGTAGAAGGGTAAAATCATGAAGCTAGAAAAAGTCCCAAGAAGTTCATAGTCCTTGTACCCAGCTGAGGGTCTTTAAGAGGGTCTCTTTTATAGAGCATTTATGATGTCACCAGTGTTTGTAGAATGATAGGACATTGACCCATTTGAGAGGTAAAACTTCTGTTGAACAGCTGAAATGGTTAGAAACATTTTTCTTGTATTTAATGTGAAAACTGTCTTATTGATTACCTTTAGATTTCTTTTCATTTTTTCTTATTTCTTTTTTTCCCTCTTCCTTTTTTATGCTCATACTAAAAAGTAATTGATCTGGCCATGAACAATAAAGCATCTCAAATAGGTCCATGATATCATCTTCAGTAAAATCAAAGATTATATAAGATTATCACGAAAGGCCTATGGACCTGGCATCTAAACCATGGGATACTCATTTCATTGAAGTCTAACATTTAGTAATCCCAGGGGAAACCACAAAATTTAGTGTATGTGTGAGTGGGAATATGTGTGTGAGTGCATGAATGAATGTGTGAGTGAGTGTGTAATGCATTGGTCTCACTTTTTGCAGGAGAAATTGGGGGATACTAAGGTATAAGTAGGACCTGTGGACAAAGATGTTAACAAAATATATGCAAAAGCAATTCTAACCTTGATTCTGGACTTATAAACAAGGAGCATCACGTATGATTGACTCCACTGTCATCTTAGGGTAAGGCCTCAATCTCTTTACCTATTTCTAAAAATCTCATTTTTTCTAAAATCTTACCAGCCTCTCCAAATGGTGACCTCATGAGGATCTTCATATTAAAATGTTCTACACAATGTATTACTTGCCCCAGAGGTGTTCTCACTTAGGAGAAAAGCCTTGTAAGGATCATTCCCAAACAAAAGGATCATTCATGATGGGCTTTTGCACATCAATGCTGGATGCATTACTTGAAATTATCATTTTTTGGCATCCCTAAAATGAATTCCATAGCGTTGTTCTTCATGGTCTTCCCCTTTCTACACATGAGAAAGGACCTGTATAGAAAGTTATTTGGACCACTTTGTTTTTTTGTGAAATGAAGATGATGAAGTTTCCCTGTTCCCCAAGGGCTGTCTCAGTTCAAGAGGGTGCCAGTGTGTTAGAGGCAAGGATACATCTTGTCCTTGATCATCGGTCCAAATATGTTGCCACTGAGATGATCTGGCCTCTATTGGCCTGTCTTTCCATTTTGTTTAATGATCCTCTTTGAAAACAAGTGACACATAGGCAACACCAACACCACACTTTTGGGTCATGAAAAGTTTTCTTTGGCTTCTATGTCACAATGAGGCTGACTATGACTATTTCTCTCCAGTGTTTTCTCACTGACACATAGTCTGAGAATCTAGCAGGGAAATGAGGCATGGGTCTTTTCTTCTCTCTCTCTCTCTTTTTAATTGGATAAATTTGGCATGTAACATTTTGTAAATTTAAGGTGTACAGTGTGTTACTTTGATACATTTATATATTATGATATTGTTGCTGCTCTAAAGATATTTATCACATTACTTACTTATTGCAATAGTATTGTCTATATTTGATATACTGTACATTAGATCTCTATGGCTTATTATGTACTCATTACAAGTCTGGACGCTTAAACATCATCAGTCTTATCCTCCCACCCCTCATGATCACTGTTTTACTCTCTGTTTGTTTGTTTCTTTTTTTACAGGTTTGACTTTTTTAGATTCCATATTAAAGTAATATCATATAGTTCTTTGTCTGACTTATTTTGTTTAGTGTAATGTGCTCAGGGTCCATCCATGTTATTGCAGGATGGACCCTGAGCACATTACAGGATATGTGCTGTATGGCAGGATATCCTCCCTTCTCATGGCTGAATAATATCTCATTGTGTATATGTCTTTTTTATCCATTCATCCATTGGTAGGCATTTGGGTTGTTTCCTTATGTTGCCTATTGTAAATAATGCTGCAATAAACATGGGAGTGCATATATCTCACTGAACTCCTGTCTTCATTTCCTTTGGGTATGTATCCAGAAGTGGAATTGCTTGGTTGTGTGTTAGATCTATTTTTAATTTTTTGAGAAATGTCTACAACTTCTCTTACATCTCACAAACTCATCTGACATTTTTCTAACTCTCAGCTTTCTCCCTAGGGTATAGATTTCATGTGCCTCACCCTGCAATCATGATATCTTTGTTCTCATCACTTCCCTTTCTTGGAGGTCAAAATCCTTGCTCTATTTTGTGGTATCCCCACCCCCAATTCTGTCTATGCTCAATATCTTCTCTTTTCGCCTAAAACATAAACTTTTTGAATACAAATACTAGTAACCCCCAACATACCAATAAATATTGCTTCAATGAAAGATAGTAATAAAGACCAAAGGTGACACTATAATTTTTCCAAATAAAATCATTAAATTTTAATCATAACATTAAAAAATCCTCAGTTCACGTCATGTAAATGTATGTGAAACTATGGAGCTTCTTCATGTCAATCTTTTCACCTATTCATGCTCTTACAGTGTCTTATCTGTCCTTGTTCTATGTTTTTAAATATAGAATTTTTACTGACTATGACTCTGTTATTCACTCATTAATTCCACCCACAACTTTTAAGCTTCTATAGCCTGAAAAAAATTTCAGAAAAAGTTTTTTTGGGGTTACCTTTCTGCACTCAAGCTGTGCCTCTATATGTTTGCAAGTTCACATAAAGCGTTGGTAACCACACAAAATTATATTAATTACTGACTAGAGGCAAGTGAAATCATGGGAAGGTGATATGATTGCATGTTTGTAAGATTTTCCCCTTTAAATACTTAGCAGGTAGGGCACTGCTGGGGCAGGGGAAGGAGAGCCCGAGGATGAACCTTGGAGGTGTTGGATGGATGGTACCTTCCAAGTAAGGGCACAAAGGATGGTTTCATCACTTGAATTAAATAGTTTCAGAATTTCAGAATATTTGATGCAACATCTCAAACAAATGAATAAATAAACCAAATAATTAGGCAGGTATCACCTGTTCAATATTAGTAATAAATGTGTTACAGGTAAAAATAGTTGTTCCCATGAATCTGGTTAAGAATTGCATTCAGTTGCTGATAATCAACAACAGATGTAACAGTGGCTTAAACAAATAGAGTTTTATTTCTCTCATGTGAAAGAACTCCAGAAGTGGAGAGATGAGGGCCAGAAGGCAGCTACATGGTATTTTCAGATCTTCTCCATATTTCTACTTTCTGAAATAGTGCCAACAAACTTGAGCCAATAGGAATGCAGGTGAGGTGGGTGGAGCAAAGGTAGGTGCCCAATTTAATGAGCTCAGAAAGACCACTGTTGAGAAATGATGAGCATCCTGGATGGATGGGGTGAGGGCAGGTGACATGAAGCCATGCATTAACCCTTAGGTGTCAGGGAGCCCTTTCAGCCTCTTGACAGCAGAAAGACAAGGTAATGCTGCAACTAGTATTTAGGTCTGACATTGATGTGAAGAATGGTTTTACAAAGGATGAAACAGGAGTGAAGTGACATTGAAATAGCCATACAGGAGGAGTGGCATTTGGAATAGAAAAAGAGAACTGCAAGCTTAGTGACATTTTATGATTTTATTTCATCTTAACTATAATCATGATCCATGAACTCCGTGAGGAATCCATTGGGAAACTAACCAGAAAAGTAAACACACTGATTTAAATTATTGTCCTTAGCATCCCACCCACTGTGTGTGTCACATTTCTGCCTACATCTTGCACTCTGCTCCTGCACTGCACTTGGGCAGGAAGAGTAAGCAGTCACCACGGGATGCAACAAGAAAGGATCCAGGACCAGTCTACCTACCCTATCAGAAGACAGAAGCTTTGATACCCTGATCTCTCTGAAGCCTGTAATTCTACCTCATAATGCCTTTTTTTTGGTAATCTCATATTGCCTTTTTGATCTTCAAGAGTTTGCTGTTAAATGCAACTAGCCTTGTGAGGAAAAATACATTAAGCAATAGTTTTTCCACTTTATCTTGATAATTTTCAGGGCATTTGAAAGCTTAACAGGCCCCTGGGACCCCAGCCAGAAGTATGGGTGTTTTGAAGGAGGGGGAAACTGGAAGGATGCTCAAAAGGAAGGATAAGTATACCGAGACTTCTCCCAAGACATGGAAGGAACTCAAGGTGCTCAGCTGTCTCTGTGTCTCTGCTAGGGCCAGGTGAAAAGTCAGTATCAGACTGCAGTTCACTAAGTTTTGCTGTCCCTGGATCTGTCTGGTACTTCTATGTGGCTCTTGGGCAATCACAGTACTTCCTGTGTCTACCTTTCTCTTATGAAGAACCAGAGTCATGAGTTAAACAGGCTATGGAAAAATAAAGAGAGTGAGTGATTAGAGCAGCTTGAGATTTCTGTGAGATTTAGGGTGTTAGCTGTTGACAGAATGGCATTGGAATTGGAGATCAGCAGTAATCTTGAATCCTATGATAAGATGTGCTCCCCATCGTCCTCAGCGTTCCACAGGATATTTCTGTCAGTCTGGATTCTGTTCCTAAGGAATGAGGCTCTAGGAGTCACTGGGAGGCTGTTCTTTGCTACAGAAGAACAGCAAAGATGTGAGCGAGCACGTCATTTTTCTGTAGGGTGCACGGGAAATACACAGCACTGGTATGGCTGGGCTCCTTCCAAGGGGAAAGTATTCTGTTTCTCACAATAGCTTGCCATTCATTCATAGTAGAACATTGTTACAACGAAAAGCTGAAGTTGGGGAAAATGTTAGCCTAATTGTTGACACACTGCCATTTCACCTTCTCACCTGCTAAAGCCTAACCCTAGAGACCACAGAACTTGCGGAGGGAAGGTCCGGGTGGGTGGGGAGACCCTGGAAGGGAGTGTTAGGAGGGAGAAGGACGTTCTGGGGAGCGATATTTCTTACAGTCTAATTGCTCGATGTTTTATAGAACCTGATCATTAGGGGATCCTGGGCATGATTCTGCAGAGATGTTCTGGAGAAATAAAGCAAGAGGCTATTAAACAGAAAGTTTAAATATAGCTACAGGGAGACATCCTTCCTGACAACTTGACAGATGTCTTTGAGTGACGACTCCTTCCTTCATCGCTAATTACAAAATCATTTGTCTTACGGAAAGGACAAAAGAGAAGTAATTATGAAAAACATGATTCTTAAGGGATAAAAAGATAACATCAGTTTAAAACACGGAAGCAATCATAACCACTTAGAATCATTATTAGTTTGGTTGAACGAATGACAGGTTGCTTTTTAGAAACCAGAGGGAATGGGGCTTCTGAAACAGAGGGAAGAAAACATTCAGTTTCTTGTTATGCTAAACTTATCCCCAGACTCCTGAGACTTCTTTGATGAACAGTTCATTAAAATTTCCCACCACAGATGAATTTGAGCTAAAATACACAAATGTTTTAATTATACATTCCTTTTTAATTACACTAATGACTTGTAATGTGTTTATGTTGGTTTAGAGTTTAATTTCTTCCCTTAGATTAGATGGTTGACTTAAGGACTGTGCTTTTCAGTAAAATAGCATGATTCATCAATGTTTGATTATGAATTAATGCCCAAATGCAGAAGAGTGGCTGCCAGTGGAGGGGTGGCTCTGCCCATGCACAATTGTTTTTCCTCTGGGGCTCTGGGACAGAGCAGGTCTTGCCATCTTGCAGGAATAAGGGATGGGAGTTTTGAACAAAAAGCTCTGAAGAGTTCTCAGATTGGCAAGATGCTAAGGAAGGCATAGGAGAGTGGATGAACGGGGAAGGAAAGACCTCATTTATGAGATGGGTGCATTTACCAAGGGTCCGTTTACATGTTGGCAAAAGAAGAGTCAGAGCTGGCGCATGATCAGGTTGTGAGGAGCTAAGTACACACTCCATGTTTTCTACCTTCCCTTTATGCCTTCTTTGGAACCTCTCATTTTGAGATATTCTAACTTTCTCCCTCAAAGTAACTATTACTTTAGCCAATGCCAGCATAAAGAATAAGATTTTGATACACGATTTCACATGGATGTGTGACTTAACATGAATATTTATCCCCACCCAAACTTTGATATTTATATTTTAAAAAGAGAATTCTTAAATGTTAAAAGTTAAGCTAATTCTTAACTTATGGTATCCTTCTTACAAGGGTTGGGAACTAGGCAAATACGCCCATTTATCTGCCTGTGCAGTGGATGTCAGTGATTGTTTTCTTTTTCCAGCATCTATTTGCCCTACTCTAATAAGAAATTCTCTTTTTTTCCCACAGTGAAACCACTCCGTGAAGAACGATCAAAGCTAAAACCATCATCCCTGCACCCTCACCATGGGACTTGGTCGCATATGACTCAGGCTAGCCAATCAGAGTATACAGTCCTCCTAGGCACAGAGGTTGGTTGGACATAAGCACATCACAGAGGCCCGATTACTCATAATCCCCCCTAGACTTTTTTTTAAAATTTATTTATCGAGGCATAATTGGTTTATAACAGTATATCATGTCATAGGCACAACATTATATTTTGACTTCTGTATACACTACAGTGTGCTCACCACCAAAATTTCGTTTCCATCTGTCACCATAGAGTTGATTCCCTTTATTCATTTTGCTCTCTCCACTCTCCAAGGACTTTTTTTTTTTGCCAAACCTGTTATCGTAGGCAGAATAATGCCCTCCTAAATATGTCCACATTCCAATCTCCAGAACCTGTGGATAGTCTACCTTACATGGCAAAAGGGACTTTGCAGATAGAATTAAGTTGAAGATCTGGAGATGGGAAGATTAACCTCGATTATGTGTGTAGGTCTAATGTAATCACAAGCATTCTTATAAATGAAAGAGGGAGGCAGAAGAATTAGAGAGGATGTGACAATGAAAGCACAGAGTGATGTGATTGCTACCTTTGAAGATTGAGTGTAGGTCCACGAGCCAACAAATGCAGGTAGTCTTTAGAAGCAGGAAAAGGCAAGAAATTGAATTCTTAAAGTCTCCCAAAAGGAATGAAACCTGGCAGACAACTTGATTTTAGACCCAGGAGAGCTATTTCAGATGTTTGACCTTCAGAACCGTAAGGTAATAAATTTGTGTTAAGTCATCAAGTTCATGATAATTTGTTATAGCAACAATAGGAAATGAATACACCCATCCAGGAAATGTTATCTTTTAGCTGGGATCTGGTTCTGAAAACCATCATGTCCATTGTGTGGAAAGAAGTTATCAAAGAACTGGAGAAGAATACATGGATGATGATGCTATTTGAGCAACCTAGTCAGCAGGGCCTGACACAACACTCTACTGTATCTCCCATTTATGTGAGGCAATGTTTACTTTCCAAAACCTTTGGCTTGTTGTTCTTTGAGTTGAATTTATGTTACTGCAAACAAAAAGTACTGGTTAGTCTACCTCTTTAATATTTTTTTAGTAAGTGAAATATGCAACATAAACAAGGTTTTCCACTAGTTCACAGTGTTGTGGTAATGTTTTGTCACCATATACAGGTTGGTATATTTGGATTAAATCCCTAATGGTATTTGCATTTATTGCAATTTTTGTATTCTTGATGTCTTCTCTCCAAAACTTTTTTGAATGTTTCAGAATGTAGGGTGGAGAATGGGTACCATGCTCAAGTGGAAGTAAAATTAGTACACTTAACTTCAATGCAAAAGATATATTTGACTACAGACATTTCAGATACCTCAGATAACTAAAATTGCACTATCATGACATCTCAACTTTAAATAGATATGTGACCACCTTGACCAATTGCATTCATTTTGTCTAAGCTGCATGCAGTGAGCAAGTAATCAGAGAAGCCAGGTTGGAAACCATGAACACAAGGCATGTCAAATCTCCTAGATGTGGAAGGAAGGGAATTTAACATAAATACAGCTCAATACAGCAAAATGAATGTTCAACTGTGGAAGGATTTCCATGTGAAAGAATAGGTAATTTTTTTTTTTTTTTTTTTTCAGACAGGGAGCCTGAGTAATAAGGGCACTGACTTAGAGCTTGGTGACATTCATTGGAGGATGGTATCACAACGTGTTCCTCACAATCTAGAAAAAATTGGGATTATCTAGAGGATCTGACTCACTCAGGGGTTCTCCATAGGACCTTTTCTTGCCATATGACAAAGGAAGACAGAGTAAATTCAGTTAAAGACAGTTGCACTTGAAAAAGCTAGGCTTTCAGGTAGGAATCTAGGGGTCCCAGATGGAGAAAAAGCAGGAAGTAGTCAATTGGGAACTCAGCTACAGAGAACTTGAAGCCCTTCTAAATACTCCTCCTCTTCTATGTGTGCTGCCATTAAAACTGGACTTTGGCAATGGTCTATTCCATATTTATTTCTTATATGGGAAATTCATTTTAATATAAGGATAATCATTTATTCATTAACATGCATTTGCTTACAGATTTTCCTCTAGAATGGAGGCTGTGATGGAGTTTGTAGGTATCATTCATTCAAGCAACATTTACTGAGTGGTTGTTATGAGCCAGGCTTTCTGCTGTGTGCTTAGAATACAAACAGGAATCAAAGAAAATACTCTTCTTTCCCCAAGGATTTCATGATCTAATGTGAGAATAGCATGGAAACTTGATCTGCCATATTAGGTTGAAAGGTTAAAGACATATATTTTCTTATTTTCCAATTTTACCAAAAACAACCCCACTGTATCTCATCTGTTCTTGGAAGTTCCACAGCCAACCTTTCTTTCCACCTTTCAAAACTCTTTCCTAACTTTGTATATAGCATTAGCACTTCATTGTTCACACATACATTTAAAATATAAATGGAAAGGATCATTTTCTTCATTTCCCTTTGATTTACTGATAATCTAGAAAGATTAAATAAAAGTAGCTATAACAGAAATTTGAATCTATGAGTTCCCTAATTTTCAGTGTAAAGCCCTTTCACTACATCATGGCTAAGTAAACCAAACATACGTTCACCTAATAATAGGGCATAGGGCATATGGATTTCAAAAAACATTAACTCTCCTCCAAAGTCTACTGAATACAGTTTAAACAACACGGTCGAGAATCCAGCCCTTCCACAAACTTGGCTTAACTCATTCTCGAAGTTCATTCCATCACTTAACTACTAAAGTTATATGACTGTAATTTCCTGAATCATCTGTGTGATTTCCTACCTCACTTCCTCTGCTTTTGCCTTTCTCTCTATCACAATGTCCCACCAGTTTCCTCATCATGTAATGACTTTCTAGTAAATCTTAAATGCCTTCTCAAGTCTTTTCCAATCTCACCAGCCAGAAATTTTCTGTAGCTACTTTATTGAACTTTGCTCATGCTACTCAAATGACTCTTGTCGTATTCCACCTTCTATCACAGGTATTTTGTCACTGTCTTATCTCTTCTAAGAAAAGGCAGAGATTCTAACATATATCTGTGGATCCTGCAGTCTCCAGCACATTGAATACTGGGCATTATAAATATCTGATCAATGACTAAATAAATTGAATTGGATTCAGGTCACTGAGAAAATGAAGAGACAAAATCAAAGCAATGTAATTACAAAACTTAGCCTCTCTGAGGTGGGCTGGCTAAGGCCAGAGAGTGGAGAGTGTAAAAGGAGCATGTGAGGGAATGAGTTAAGAGACTTGCACAGTTATTCTGGTGGAAAGAGATAAAAGTACACTCTCTCTGTTAGAACTGGGGCAGAAAGGAAACGAGTAAATTGTAAAGGTATTTCTGTCCAAGACATGGTGCAGGTAAAAGATAAAGAATTAAGTTTTTACTTAGGTGACTGAACATGGTAGTACCATAGGAAAAATGTGCAGATGGTCACTGTCAACCTGTTAAGTGCTTTCTTTCTTGTTGATGTAAGGTCTGAGCTTTTTTGATAATTGCATATTTTTTGTTACTTTGCCGAAAGTCCTTGGCATTCTCTGTGGCACAGATATCCAACTATTTAAGCTGTATTCCCAAGAGCTCTTATACTCTGTATAGTTACCCCAGGGATATCTGGAATCTAGAAGAAAAGGCAGAATAGTCAGGATCCTGGGACCACAAACAAACTGCCAGCCATTTCACTTGGGTTGATTTTGATTACTGCAGTTGACATAAGATCTCTCTTGAATAGAAGTATTCTACTGTTTAAATGTGCTTGAAAGCTTTGCTCTAGAGCTAGAGTAATCAAACTATGGCCCATGAGATAAGAATGGCTTTTACGTTTTTAAAGTGTATATTTGTTTTTGTTTTTTTAAGTACAAGAAAAATAAAAGAACTATTTGCAACAAAAGCTAGATCTGGCTTGCAAAGCCTAAAATATTTACAATCTGGTCCTTAAAGAAAAAATTTTGGGGAATTCCCTGACTGTGCAGTGGTTAGGACTCAGCGTTCTCACTGCTGGGGCCAGGTTTCAATCCCTGGTGGGAGAAATAAGATCCTGAGAGCTGAGTGGCATGGCCAAAAAAAATTTTTTTTTTAAAGAATATATTTTTCCATCATACTTAAAAAATAAAAGTAGGGTTTTTGTTTGTTTGTTTTGCTTTGTGTTGTTTTCCCAATAGTCTGGGCAGACTTGGTAACTGTGGTTGATGTTTGCTGGCATTGTTGCTCCATACCATCCAGGACGCTCCTTATTAGCTTCCTTGACCTACGTTGGCCAACACAAATCCATTTTTCTTTTTTTGTAAACACCTTTATTGGAGTATAATTGCTTTCCAAAGGTGTGTTACTTTCTGCTGTATAACAAAGTTAATCAGCTATACATATACATACATCCCCCATATCTCCTCCATCTTGCGTCTCCCTCCCACACTCTCTATCCCACCCATCTAGGTCGACACAAAGCACTGAGTGATTTCCCTGTGCTATGCGGCCGCTTCCCACTACCTATCTATTTTATATTTGGTAGTATATATAAGTCCATGCCACTCTCTCACTTTGTCCCAGCTTATCCTTCCTCCTCCACGTGTCCTCAAGTCCATTCTCTATGTCTGCATCTTTATTCCTGTCCTACCCCTAGGTTCTTCAAAACTGTTTGTTTGTTTGTTCATTTGTTTGTTTTTTTGGAATCCATATATATGTGTTAGCATACAGTATTTGTTTTTCTCTTTTTGACTTACTTCACTCTGTATAACAGTCCCTAGGTCCATCCACCTCACTACAAATAACGCAATTTCGTTTCTTTTTATGGCTGAGTAGTATTCCATTGTATAGATGTGCCACATCTTCTTTATCCATTCATCTGTCGATGAACACTTAGGTTGCTTCCATGTCCTGGCCAGAGATGCAATGAACATTGTGGTACACGGCCCTTTGAATTATGGTTTTCTAAGGGTATATGCCCTGTAGTGGGATTTCTGGGTTGTATGGTAGTTCTCTTTTTAAATTTTGAGGAACATCCATACTGTTCTCCATAGCGGCTGTATCAATTTATATTCCCACCAACAGTGCAGGAGGGTTCCCTTTTCTCCACACCCTCTCCATAATTTATTATTTGTACATTTTTTAATGATGGGCATTCTGGACGGTGTGAGGTGGTACCTCATTGTAGTTTTGATTTTCATTTCTGTAATGATTATTCATGTTGAGCATCCTTTGATGTGTTTGTTGGCAATCTGTATATCTTCTTTGGAGAAATGTCTATTTAGGTCTTCTGCCCATTTTTGGATTGGGTTGTTTGTTTTTTCGTTATTGAGCTGCATGAGCTGCTTGTAAATCTTGGAGATTAATCCTTTGTCAGTTGCTTCACTTGCAAATATTTTCTCCCATTCTGAGGGTTGACTTTCATCTTGTTTAGGGTTTCCTTTGCTGCGCAAAAGCTTTTAGTTTCTTTAGGGCCCATTTGTTTATTTTTGGTTTAATTTCCATTTCTCTAGGAGGTGGGTCAAAAAGGATCTTGCTGTGATTTATGTCATGGAGTATTCTGCCTATGTTTTCCTCTAAGAGTTTTATAGTGTCTGGCCTTATATTTAGGTCTTTAATCCATTTTGAGTTTATTTTTGTGTATGGTGTTAGGGAGTGTTCTAATTTCATTATCTTATATGTAGCTGCCAGTTTTCCCAGCACTACTTATTGAAGAGGCTGTCTTTTCTCCATTGTATACTCTTGCCTCCTTTATCAAAGAAAGATAAGGTGACCATATGTGTGTGGGTTTATCTCTGGGCTTTCTATCCTGTTCCATTGATCTATATTTATGTCTCAGTGCCAGTACCATACTCTCTTGATTACAGTAGCTTTGTAGTATAATCTGAAGTGTGGGAGCCTGATTCCTCCAGCTCTGTTTTTCTTTCTCAATATTGCTTTGGATATTCGGGGCCTTTTGTGTTTCCATACAAATTGTGAAATTTTTTATTCTAGTTCTGTGAAAAATGCCATTGGTAGTTTGATAGGGATTGCATTGAATCTGTAGATTGCTGTAGGTAGTATAGTCATTTTCATAATGTCGATTCTTGCAATCCAAAACATGGTATATTTCTCCATCTGTTTGTATTATCTTTAATTTCTTTCATCAGTGTCGTACAGTTTTCTGCATACAGGACTTTTGTCTCCTTAGGTAAGTTAATTCCTAGGTATTTTATTCTTTTTGTTGCAATGGTAAATGGGAGTGTTTCCTTAATTTCTCTTTCAGATTTTTCATCATTAGTGTATAGGAATGCAAGAGATTTCTGTTCATTAATTTTGTATCCTGCTATTTACCAAATTCATTGATTAGCTCTGGTTTTCTGGTAGTACCTTTTGGATTATCTATGTAGAGTATCATGTAATCTACAAACAGTAACAGTTTTACTTCTTCTTTTCCCATTTGGATTCCATTTATTTCTTTTTCTTCTCTGATTGCTGTGGCTAAAACTTCCAAAACATGTTGAATAATGGTGAGAGTGGGCAACCTTGTCTTGTTCCTGATCTTAGTGGAAATGGTTTCAGTTTTTCACCATTGAGAATGATGTGGGCTGTGGGTTATTCATATATGGCCTTTATTATGTTGAGGTAAGTTCCCTTTATGCCTACATTCTGCAGGGTTGTTTTCATAAACGGGTGTTGAATTTGTCCAAAGCTTTTTCTTCATATATTGAGATGATCATATGGTTTTCTCCTTTAATTTGTTAATATGGCTTATCACATTGATTGATTTGCATATATTAAATAATCCTTGCATTCCAGGGATAAACCCCATTTGAACATGGTGTATGATCCTTTTAATGTGCTGTTGGGTTCTGATTGCTAGTATTTTGTTGAGGATTTTGCATTTATGTTCATCAGTGATATTGGCCTGTAGTTTTCTTTCTTGGTGAAATCTTTGTCTGGTTTTGGTATCAGGGTGATGGTGGCCTTGTAGAATGAGTTGGGGAGTGTCCCTCTCTCTGCTATATTTTGGAAGAGTTTGAGAAGGATCGGTGTTAGCTCTTCTCTAAATGTGTGATAGAATTTGCCTGTGAAGCCATCTGGTCCTAGGCTTTTGTTTGTTGGAAGATTTTTAATCACAGTTTCAATTTCAGTGCTTGTCATTGGTCTGTTTACATTTTTTATTTCTTCCTGGTTCAGTCACAGAAGGCTGTGTTTTTCGAAGAATTCTTCGATATCTTCCAGTTTGTCCATTTTACTGCCTTATTGTTGCTTGTAGTAATCTCTCACAATCCTTTGTATTTCTTCAGTGTCAGCTGTTATTTCTTCTTTTTCATTTCTAATTCTATTGATTTGAGTCTTCTCCTTTCTTTTCTTGATGAGTCTGGCTAACGGTTTATCAATTTTTTTTATCTTCTCAAAGGACCATTTTTTAGTTTTATTGATCTTTGGTATTGTTTCCTTCATTTCTTTTTCATTTATTTCTGATCTGATCTTTATGATTTCGTTCCTTCTGCTAACTTTGGGTTATTTTGTTCTTATTTTGCTAATTGCTTTAGGTGTAATATTAGGTTGATTATTTGAGATGTTTATTTTTCTGGAGGTAGGATTGTATTGCTATAAACATCTCTTAGAACTGCTTTTTCTGTCTCCCATAGGTTTTGGCTGTTCATGTTTTCTTTGTCATTTGTCTTTAGGTATTTTTTGATTTTCTCTTTGATTTCTTCACTGATCTCTTGGTTATTAAGTAGTGTATTGTCTAGCCTCCATGTGTTTATATTTTTTACAGATTTTTTCCTGTAATTGATATCTAGTCTCATAGCATTGTGTTTGGAAAAGATACTTGATATGATTTCAATTTTCTTAAATTTATCAAGGCTTTATTTGTGAACCAAGATATGGTCTACCCTGGAGAATGTTCCATAAGCATTTGAGAAGAAAGTGTAATCATCTGTTTTGGATGGAATGTCCTATAAATAACAATTAAGTTCATCTTGTTTAATGTACCATTTAAAACTTGTGTTTCCTTCTTTATTTTCATTTTGGATGATCTGTCCATTGGTGGAAATGAGGTGTTAAATTCTCCCACTAATACTGTGTTACTGTTAATTTCCCCTTTTATGGCTGTTAGCATTTGCCTTATGTATTGAGCTGCTCCTATGTTGGGTGAATAAATATTTACAATTGTTATATCTTCTTCTTCGATTGATCCCTTGATCATTATGTAGTGTCCTTCCTTGTCTCTTGTAACACTCCTTATTTTAAAGTCTATCATTTTTGATATGAGAATTGCTACTCCAGCTTTCTTTTGATTTCCATTTGCATAGATTATCTTTTTCCATCCCCTCACTTTCAGTCTGTAACTGACTCTAGGTCTGAAGTGGGTCTCTTATAGGCATCATATGTATGGCTCTTGTTTTTATATCCATTCAGCAATTCTATGTCTTTTGGTTAGAGCATTTAATCCATTTACATTTAAGGTAGTTATCGATATGTATGTTCCTATTACCATTTTCTTAATTGCTTTGGGTTTGTTATTGTAAGTCTTTTCCTTCTCTTGTGTTTCCTGCCCAGAGAAGTACCTTTAGCATTTGTTGTGCAGCTGGTTTGGTGGTGCTGAACTCTCTTAGCTTTTCTTTATCTCTAAAGGTTTTAATTTCTCTGTCAAATCTGAATGAGATCCTTGCTGGGTAGAGGAATCTTTGTTGTAGGATTTTCCCTGTCATCACTTTAAATATGTCCTGCCACTCCCTACTTCCTTGCAGGGTCTCTGCTGAAAAATCAGCTGTTAACCTTATGGGTCTTCCCTTGTATTTTTTTTTTATTTTAATGTTTATTTTTTATTTATTTATTTTTATTATTAGTCATCTATTTTATACACATCAGTGTATACATGTCAATCCCAATCTCCCAAATCATCACACCACAACCTCCACCTCCCAATGCTTTCCACCCTTGTTGTCCATATGTTTTTTTCTCTACTTTTGTGTCTCAGTTTCTACTCGGTGAACAGGGTCATCTGTACCATTTTCTAGTTTCCACATATATGTGTTAATATACGATATTTGTTTTTCTCTTTCGGACTTAACTTCACTCTGTATGATAGTTTCTAGATCCATCCACGTCTCAACAAAGGATCTAATTTCATTCGTTTTTATGGCTGAGTAATATTCCATTGTATATATGGGCCACATAGTCTTTATCCATTTGTCTTTCGATGGACAATTAGGTTGTTTCCATGACCTGGCTATGGCAAATAATGCTGCAATGAACATTGGGGTGTATGTGTCTTTTTGAATTATGGCTTTCTCTGGGTATATGCCCAGTAGTGGGATTGCTGGGTCATATGGTAATTCTATTTTTAGTTCTTTAAGGGACCTCCATACTGTTCTGCATAGGGGCTGTATAAATTTATAAGCTCACGAACAGTGCAGGAGGATTCACTTTTCCCCACACCCTCTCCTGCATTTGGTGTTTGTACATTTTCTGATGATGCCCGTTCTAAATGGTGTGAGGTGATACCTCATTGTACATTTGAATTGCATTTCTCTATTAATTATTGATGTTGAGCAGCTTTTCATGTGCTTCTTGGCCATCTTTATGTCTTCTTAAGAGAAATGTCTAATTAGGTCTTCTGCCCTTTCTTTGATTGAGTTTTCTCAATCAATTTCTTTGATTGAGTTTTCATTTTTTTAATATTGAGCTGTATGAGCTGTTTATATATTTTGGAGGTTAATCCTTTGTCCCTTGATTCATTTGCAAATATTTTCTCCCATTCTAAGGGTTGTCTTTTCGTCTTGTTTGCAGTTTCTTTTGCTTTGCAAAAGCTTTTAACTTTCATTAGGTTCCATTTGTTTATTTTTGTTCTTATTTCCATTACTCTAAGAGGTGGATCAAATAAGATCTTGCTGTGATTTATGTCAAAGACTGTTCTTCCTATGTTTTCCTGTAAGAGCTTTATAGTGTCTGTTCTTACAATTAGGTGTCTAATCCATTTTGAGTTTATTTTTGTGTATGGTGTTAGGGAATGTTCTAATTTCATTCTTTTACACTTAGCTGTCCAGTTTTCCCGGCACCAATTATTGAAGAGACTGTCTTTTCTCCATTGTGTATCCTTCCCTCCTTTTTCATAGATTAGTTGACCATAAGTGCGTGGGTTTACGTCTGGGCTTTCTATCCTGCTCCATTGATCTATATTTCTGTTTCTGTGCCAGTACCATATTGTCTCGATTAAAGTAGCTTTGTAGTATAGTCTGAAGTCAGGGAGTCTGATTCCTCCAACTCCATTATTTTCCCTCAAGACCGCTATTGCTATTCAGGCTCTTTTGTGTCTCCATACAAATTTTAAGATTTTTTGTTCTAGTTCCATAAAAAACGGTACTGGTAATTTGATAGGGATTGCACTGAATCTGTAGATTGCTTTGGGTAGAATACTCATTTTCACAATATTGATTCTTCCAAATCCAAAAACATGGTATATCTCTCCATATGTTGATATCATCTTTAATTTCTTTCATCAGTGTCTTATACTTTTCTGAATACAGGTCTTTTGTCTCCCTAGGTAGGTTTGTCCCTAAGTATTTTATTCTTTTTGTTGCAATGGTAAATGAGAGTGTTTCCTTAATTTCTCTTTCAGATTTTTCATCATTAGTGTATAGGAATGCAAGAGATTTCTGTGCATTGATTTTGTATCCTGCAACTTTACCAAGTTCATTGATTAGCTCTAGTATTTTTCTGGTGGCATCTTTAGGATTCTCTATGTATAGAATTATGTCATCTGCAAACAGTGACAGTTTTACTTCTTCTTTTCCAATTTGTATTCCTTTTATTTCTTTTTCTTCTCTGATTGCCATGGCTAAGACTTCCAAAACTATGTTGAATAATAGTGGTGGGAGTGGACATCCTTTTCTTGTTCCTAATATTAGAGGAAATGCTTTCAGTTTTTCAACATTGAGAATGATGTTTTCTGTGTGTTTTTCGTTTATGGCCTTTATTATGTTGAAGTAGATTACCTCTATGCCCACGTTCTGGAGAGTTTTTATCATAAATGGGTGTTGAATTTTGTCAAGAGCTTTTTATGCATCTATTGAGATGATGATATGGTTTTCAGTTTTCAATTTCTTAATAGGGTGTATCACATTGTTTGATTTGCATATATTGAAGAATCCTTGCATCTCTGTGATAAATCCCACTTGATCATAGTGTATGATCCTTTTAATGTGTTCTTGGATTCTGTTTGCGAGTATTTTGTTGTGGATTTTGCATCTATATTCATCAGTGATACTGGTGTGTAGTTTTCTTTTCTTGTAGTATCTTTGTCTGGTTTTGCTATCAGGGTTACGCTGGACTCATAGAACGAGTTTGGGAGTGTTCCTTCCTCTGCAGTTTTTTGGAAGAGTTTGAGAAGACAGGTGTTAGCTCTTCTCTAAATGTTTGAAAGAATTCACCTGTGAATCCATCTCTTCCTGGACTTCTGTTTGTTGTAAGATTTTTAATCACAGTCTCACTTTCATTACTTGTGATTTGTCTGTTCATATTTTCTATTTCTTCCTGGTTCAGTCTTGGAAGGTTATACATTTCTAAGAATTTGTCCAATTCTTCCAGGTTGTCCATTTTATTGGAATAGAGTTTCTTGTAGTAGTCTCTTAGGATGCTTTGTATGTCTGTGGTGTCTGTTGTAATGTCTCCTTTTTCATTTCTAATTTTATTGATTTCAGTCCTCTCCTTCTTTTTCTTGATGAGTCTGGCTAATGGTTTATAACTTTTGTTTGTCTTCTCAAAGAACCAGCTTTCAGTTTGATTGATCTTTGCTATTGTTTTCTTTGTTCTATTTCATTTACTTCTGCTCTGCTCTGTATGATTTCTTTCCTTCTGCTAACTTTGGACTTCGTTTGTACTTCTTTCTATAGGTACTTTAGGTGTAAGATTAGATTGGTTTTTTTTTTAATATTTTTAGGTTTTTTTAATTTTAACATCTTTCTTAGACTATAATTGCTTTACAATGGTGTGTCAGTTTCTGCATTATAACAAAGTGAATCAGTTATACATAGACATATGTCCCCATATCTCTTCCCTCTTTCATCTCCCTCCCACCCTCCCTATCACACGCCTCTAGGTAGTCACAAAGCACCGAGCTGATCTCCCTGTGCTATGCGGCTGCTTCCCAATAGCTATCTATTTTATGTTTGGTAGTGTACATACGTGCATGCTACTCTCTGCCTTTTCCCCCTCCCCGTATGCTCAAGTCCATTCTCTAGTAGGTCTGAATCTTTATTCCAGTCTTGCCCTTAGGTTCTTCTGACCATTTTATTTTTCGTTTTTTTTTTTTTTTAGATTCCATATATATGCGTTAGTATACATTTTTGTTTTTCTCTTTCTGACTTACTTCACTCTGTATGACACTCTCTATGTCCATCCACCTCACTACAAATAACTCAATTTCATTCCTTTTTATGACTGAGTAATATTCCATTGTATATATGTGCCACATCTTCTTTATCCATTAATCAGTTGATGGACACATAAGTTGCTTCCATGTCCTGGCTATTGTAAATAGAGCTGCAATAAACATTTTGGTACATGACTCTTTTTGAATTATGGTTTTCTCAGGGTATATACACAGTAGTGGGATTGCTGGGTCGTATGGTAGTTCTATTTTTAGTTTTGTAAGGAACCTCCATACTGTTCTCCATAGTGGCTGTATCAATTTACATTCCCACCAACAGTGTAAGCGGGTTCCTTTTTTTCCACACCCTCTCCAGCATTTATTGTTTGTAGATTTTTTGATGATGGCCATTCTGACCGGTGTGAGATGATATCTCATTGTAGTTTTGATTTGCATTTCTCTAATGATTAATGATGTTGAGGATTCTTTCATGTGTCTGTTGGAAATCTGTATATCTTCTTTGGAGAAATGTCTATTTAGGCCTTCTGCTTATTTTTGGATTGGCTTGTTTGTTTTTTTGATATTGAGCTGCATGAGCTGCACATAAATTTTGGAGATTAATCCTTTGTCAGTTGCTTCATTTACAAATATTTTCTCTCATTCTGAGAGTTGTCTTTTCGTCTTGTTAATGGTTTCCTTTGCTGTGCAAAGCCTTTGAAGTTTCATTAGGTTCCATTTGTTTATTTGTGTTTTTATTTTCATTTCTCTAGGGGATGGGTCAAAAAGTATATTGCTGTGCTTTATATCATAGAGTGTTCTGCCTAAGTTTTCCGTTCAGAATTTTATAGTGTCTGGCCTTACATTTAGGTCTTTAATATCTTTTGAGTTTACTTTTGTGTATGGTGTTAGGGAGTGTTCTAATTTGATTGTTTTACATGTAGCTGTCCAGTTATCCCAGCAACACATATAGAAGAGGCTGTCTTTTCTCCACTGTATATTCCTGCCTCCTTTATCAAAGATAAGGTGACCATATGTGCATGGGATTACCTCTGGCCTTTGTATCCTATTCCATTGATGTATATTTCTGTTTTTGTGCCACTACCATATTGTCTTGATTACTGTAGCTTTGTAGTATAGTCTGAAGTCAGGGATCCTGATTCCTCCAGCTCTGTTTTTCTTTCTCAAGATTTCTTTGGCTATTCGTGGTCTTTTGTGTTTACATACAAATTGTGAAATTTTTTGTTCAAGTTTTGTGTGGAAATTGCCAGTGGTAGTTTGCTAGGGATTGCACTGAATCTGTAGATTGCTTT
The DNA here is from genome assembly GCF_949987535.1 of Balaenoptera acutorostrata. NCBI lineage: Eukaryota > Metazoa > Chordata > Mammalia > Artiodactyla > Balaenopteridae > Balaenoptera > Balaenoptera acutorostrata. Next base: position 39,435,189 of record NC_080076.1, read on the forward strand.
GGGTAATAGGGTCATTTTCACAATGTTGATTCTTCCAATCCAAGAACATGGTACATCTCTCCAACTATTTGTGTCATCTTTCACTTCTTTCATCAGTGTCTTATAATTTTCTGCATACATATCTTTTGGTTCCTTAGGTAGGTTTATTCCTAGATGTTTTATTCTTTTTGTTGCAATGGTAAATGGGAGTGTTTTCTTAATTTCACTTTTAGATTTTTCATGATTAGTGTATAGGAATGCAAGAGATTTCTGGGCATCAATTTTGTACCTGCTACTTTACCAGACTCATTGATTAGCTCTACTAGTTTTCTGGTAGCATCCTTAGGATTCTCTATGTATAGTATCATTTCATCTGCAAACAGTGACAGCTTAAATTCTTCTTTTTCCGATTTGGATTCCTTTAATTTCTTTTTCCTCTCTGATTGTTGTGGCTAACACTTCCAAAACTATGCTGAATAATAGTGGTGAGAGTCGGCAACATTGTCTTGTTCCTGATCTTAGTGGAAATGGTTTCAGTTTTTCACCGTTGAGAACGATGTTGTCTGTGGGTTTGTCATATATGGCCTTTATTATGTTAAGGAAAGTTCCCTCTATGCCTACTTTCTGGAAGGTTTTTTTTTTTATCATCTTTATTGCAGTATAATTGCTTTACAATGGTGTGTTTGTTTCTGCTTTATAACAAAGTGAGTCAGTTATACATATACATATATTCCCATATCTCTTCCCTCTTGCATTTCCCTCCCTCCCTCCCTCCGTATCCCACCCTTCTAGATGGTCACAAAGCACTGAGCTGATCTCCCTGTGCTATGCGGCTGCTTCCTACTAGCTATCTATTTTACATTTGGTAGTGTGTATATGTCCATGCCAATCACTCACCCTGTCACATCTTACCCTTCCCCCTCCTCATATCCTCAAGTCCATTCTCTGGTAGGTCTGTGTCTTTATTCCCGTCTTGCCACTAGGTTCTTCATGACTTTTTTTTTTTTCCTTAGATTCCATATATATGTGTTAGCATACTGTATTTGTTTTTCTCTTTCTGACTTACTTCACTCTGTATGACAAACACTAACTCCATCCACCTCACTACAAATACCTCCATTTCGTTTCTTTTTATGGCTGAGTAATATTCCATTGTATATATGTGCCACATCTTCTTTATCCATTCATCCGATGAAGGGCACTTAGGTTGCTTCCATGTCCTGGTTATTGTAAATAGAGCTGCAATGAACATTTTGGTACATGACTCTTTTTGAATTATGGTTTTCTCAGGGTATATGCCCAGTAGTGGGATTGCTGGGTCGTATGGTAGTTCTATTTTTAGTTTTTTAAGGAACCTCCATATTGTCCTCCATAGTGGCTTTGTCAATTTACATTCCCACCAACAGTGCAAGAGTGTTCCCTTTTCTCCACACACTCTCCAGCATTTATTGTTTCTAGATTTTTTGATGATGGCCATATTGACCAGTGTGAGATGGTATCTCATTGTAGTTTTGATTTGCATTTCTCTAATGATTAATGACATTGAGCATTCTTTCATGTGTCTGTTGGCAATCTGTATATCTTCTTTGAAGAAATGTCTGTTTAGGTCTTCTGCCCATTTTTGGATTGGGTTGTTTGGTTTTTGTTATTAAGCTGCATGAGCTGCTTGTAAATGTTGGAGATAAATCGTTTGTCAGTTGCTTCATTTGCAAATATTTTCTCCCATTCTGAGGGTTCTCTTTTCGTCATGTTAATGGTTTCCTTTGCTGTGCAAAAGCTTTGAAGTTTCATTAGGTCCCATTTGTTTATTTGTGTTTTTATTTCCATTACTCTAGGAGTTGGGTAAAAAAGGATCTTGCTGTGATGTATGTCATAGAGTGTTCTGCCTATGTTTTCCTCTAAGAGTTTGATAGTGTCTGGCCTTACACTTAGGTCTTTAATCCATTTTGAGTTTATTTTTGTGTATGGTGTTAGGGAGTGTCCTAAATTCATGCTTTTATATGTACCTTTCCAGTTATCCCAGCATCACTTATTGAAGAGGCTGTCTTTTCTCCACTGTATATGCTTGCCTCCTTTATGAAAGATAAGCTGACCATATGTAAGTGGGTTTATCTCTGGGCTTTCTATCCTTTTCCATTGATCTATGTTTCTGTTTTTCTGCCAGTACCAAACTGTCTTGAATACTGTAGTTTTGTAATATAGTCTGAAGTCAGGGAACCTGATTTCTCCAGCTTCATTTTTCATTCTCAAGATTGCTTTGGCTATTCGCGGTCTTTTGTGTTTACATACAAATGGTGAAATTTTTTGTTCTAGTTCTGTGAAAAATGCCAGTGGTATTTTGATAGGGATTGCATTGAATCTGTAGATTGCTTTGGGTAGTAGAGTCATTTTCACAATGTTGATTCTTCCAATTCAAGAACATGGAATATCTCTCCATCTATTTGTATCAACTTTAATTTCTTTCAACAGTGTCTTATAATTTTCTGCATACAGGTCTTTTGGCTCCTTAGGTAGGTATATTCCTAAATATTTTATACTTTCTGTTGCAAAGGTAAACGGGAGTGTTTTCTTAATTTCACTTTCAGATTTTTCATCATTAGTGTACAGGAATGCAAGAGATTTCTGTGCATTAATTTTGTATTCTGCTACTTTACCAAATTCATTGATTAGCTCTAGTAGTTTTCTGGCAGCATCATTAGGATTCCCTATGTATAGTATCATGTCATTTGCAAACAGTGACAGCTTTACTTCCTCTTTTCCGATTTGGATTCCTTTTATTTCTTTTTCTTCTCTGATTGCTATGGCTAACACTTCCAAAACTATGTTGAATAATAGTGGTGAGAGTGGGCAACCTTGTCTTGTTCCTGGTCTTAGTGGAAATGGTTTCAATTTTTCACCATTGAGGACAATGTTAGCTGTGGGTTTGTCATATATGGCCTTTATTATGTTGAGGAAAGTTCCCTCTATGCCTACTTTCTACAGGGCTTTTATCATATATGGGTGTTGAATTTTGTCGAAAGCTTTCTCTGCATCTCGTGAGATGATCATATCGTTTTTCTCCTTCAGTTTATTAATATGGTGTATCACATTGATTGATTTATGTACAATGAAGAATCCTTGCATTCCTGGGATAAAACCCACTTGATCATGTTGTATGATCCTTTGAATGTGCTGTTGGATTCTGTTTCCTAGTATTTTGTTGAGGATTTTTGCATCTATGTTCATCAGTGATATTGGCCTGTAGTTTTCTTTCTTTGTGACATATTTGCTTGTTTTTGGTATCAGGGTGAAGGTGGCCTCGTAGTATGAGTTGGGGAGTGTTCCTCCCTCTGCAATATTTTGGAAGAGTTTGAGTAGGATAGGTGTTAGCTCTTCTCTAAATGTTTGATAGAATTCACCTGTGAAGCCATCTGGTCCTGGGTTTTGGTTTGTTGGAAGATTTTTAATCACAGTTTCAATTTCAGTGTTTGTGATTGGTCTGTTCATATTTTCTATATCTTCCTGGTTCAGTCTCAGCAGTTGTGCATTTCTAAGAATTTGTTCATTTCTTCCAGCTTGTCCGTTTTATTGGCATAGAGTTGCTTGTAGTAATCTCTCATGATCATTTGTATTTCTGCAATGTCAGTTGTTACTTCTCCTTTTTCATTTCTAATTCTATTCATTTGAGTCTTCTCCCTTTTTCTCTTGATGAGTCTGGCTAATGGTTTATCAATTTTGTTTATCTTCTCAAAGAACCAGCTTTTAGTTTTATTGATATTTGTTATTGTCTCCTTCGTTTCTTTTTCATTTATTTCTGATCTGATCTTTATGATTTCTTTCCTTCTGCTGGCTTTGGGTTTTTTTTGTTTGTTTGTTTTTCTTTTTCTAACTGCTTTAGGGGCAAGGTTAAGTTGTTTATTGAAGATGTTTTCTGTTTCTTGATGTAGGGTTCTATTGCTAAAAACTTCCCTCTTAGAACTGCTTTTTGATGCATCCCATAGGTTTTGAGCCGTCATGTTTCCATTGCCATTTGTTTCTAGGTATTTTTTTTATTTCCCCTTTGATTTCTTCAGTGATCACTTCGTTGTTAAGTAGTGTATTGTGTAGCCTCCATGTGTTTGTATTTTTTACAGATCTTTTCCTGTAATTGATATCTATTATCATACCGTTGTGGTCAGAAAAGATACTTGATACGATTTCAATTTTCTTAAATTTACCAAGGCTTGATTTGTGACCCAAGACATGATCTATCCTGGAGAATGTTCCATGAGCACTTGAGAAAAATGTGTACTCTGTTGTTTTTGGATGGAATGTCCTATATATATCAATTAAGTCCATCTTATTTAATGTACCAGTTAAAGCTTGTGTTTCCTTATGTATTTTCATTTTGGATGATCTGTCCATCGGTGAAAGTGGGATGTTAAATTCTCCTACTATTATTGTGATACTGTCGATTTCCCCTTTTATGGTTGTTAGTATTTGCCTTATGTATTGAGTTGCTCCTATGTTGGGTGCATAAATATTTACAATTTTTATACCTTCTTCTTGGATCGATCCCTTGATCATTATATAGTGTCCTTCTTTGTCTCTTGTAATAGTCTTTATTTTAAAGTCTATTTTGTCTGATATGAGAATTGTTACTCCAGCTTTCTTTTGATTTCGATTTGCATGGAATATCTTTTTCCATCCCCTCACTTTCAGTCTGTATGTGTCCCTAGGTCTGAAGTGGGTCTCTTGTAGACTGCATATATACGGGTCTTGTTTTTGTATCCATTCAGGCAGTCTGTGTCTTTTGGTGGGAGCATTTATTCCATTTACATTTAAGGTAGTTATCAATATGTATGTTCCTATTCCCATTTTCTTAAATGTTTTGGGTTTGTTATTGTAGGTGTTTTCCTTCTCTTGTGTTTCTTGCCTAGAGAAGTTCCTTTAGCATTTGTTGTGCAGCTGGTTTGGTGGTGCTGAATTCTCTCAGCTTTTGCTTGTCTGTAAAGGTTTTAATTTCTCCGTCAAATCTGAATGATATCCTTGCTGGGTAGAGTAACCTTGGTTGTAGGTTTTTCTCCTTCATCACTTTAAGTATGTCCTGCCACTCCCTTCTGGCTTGCAGAGTTTCTGCTGAAAGATCAGCTGTTAACCTTATGGGGATTCCCTTGTGTGTTATTTGTTGTTTTTCCCTTGCTGCTTTTAATATGTTTTCTTTATATTTAATTTTTGACAGTTTGATTAATATGTGTCTTGGCGTGTTTCTCCTTGGATTTATCCTGTAGGGTATTCTCTGTTCTTCCAGGACTTGATTAACTATTTCCTTTCCCATATTAGGGAAGTTTTCAAGTATAATCTCTTCAAATATTTTCTCAGTCCCTTTCTTTTTCTCTTCTTCTTCTGATACCCCTATAATTCGAATGTTGGTGCATTTAATGTTGTCTCAGAGGTCTCTGAGACTGTCCTCAGTTCTTTTCATTCTTTTTTCTTTATTCTGCTCTGCAATACTTATTTCCACTATTTTTTCTTCCAGGTCACTTACCCGTTCTTCTGCCTCATTTATTCTGCTATTGATCCCTTCTAGAGTATTTTTAATTTCATTTATTGTGTTTTTCATCATTGCTTGGTTCCTCTTTAGTTCTTCTACGTCCTTGTTAAATGTTTCTTGCATTTTGTCTATTCTATTTCCAAGATTTAAATCACCTTTACTATCATTATTCTGAATACTTTTTCAGGTAGACTGCCTATTTCCTCTTCATTTGTTAGGTCTGGTGTGTTTTGACCCTGCTCCTTCATCGGCTGTGTGTTTTTCTGTCGTCTCATTTTGCTTATCTTACTGTGTTTGGGGTCTCCTTTTCACAGGTTGCAGGTTCGTAGTTATCGTTGTTTTTGGTATCTGTCCCCAGTGGCTAAGGTTGGTTCAGTGGGTTGTGTAGGCTTCCTGGTGGAGGGGACTAGTGCCTGTGTTCTGGTGGATGAGGCTGGATCTTGTCTTTCTGTTGGGCACCTCCACGTGTGGTGGTGTGTTTTGGAGTGTCTGTGGCCTTATTATGGTTTTATTCAGCCTCTTTGCTAATGGATGGGGCTGTGTTCCTGTCTTGCTAGTTGTTTGGCATAGGGTGTCCAGCACTGTAGCTTGCTTGTCGTTGAGTGAAGCTGGGTCTTGATGTTGAGATGGAGATCTCTGAGAGATTTTTGCCGTTTGGTATTATGTGGAGCTGGGAGGTCTCTTGTGGACCAGTGTCCTGAAGTTGGTTCTCCCACCTCAGAGGCACAGTCCTGATGCCTGGCTGGAGCACCAAGAGCCTTTCATCAACATGGCTCAGAATAAAAGGGAGAAAAAATAGAAAGAAAGAAAGAAAAAGGATTAAATAAAACAAAATAAAATAAAATAAAGCTATTATAATAAAAAATAAGAAAATAATTATTAAGAAAAAACATATTAAGAATTTTTTTTATTTTTTAAAATAAATAAGAAGAAAAAAATTATTAAGAAGAAATTTATTAAGAAAAAAAAAATTAATTACAAAAAAAAAAAGGACAGACCGAACCCTAGGAAAAATGGTGAAAGCAAAGCTATACAGACAAAATCTCACCCAGAAGCATGCACATATACACTCCCAAAAAGAGGAAAAGGGGAAAAAATAATATATCCTGCTCCCAAAGTCCACCTCCTGAATTTGGGATGACTCGTTGTCTATTCAGGTATTCAACAGATGCAGGTACATCAAGATGTTTGTGGAGCTTTAATCTGCTGCTTCTGAGGCTGCTGGGAGAAATTTCCCTTTCTCTTCTTTGTTCGTACAACTCTCGGGGTTCAGCTTTGCATTTGGACCCGCCTCTACGTGTAGGTCGCCTGAGGGCGTCTGTTCTTCGCTCACACAGGACGGGGTTAAAGGAGCAGCTGCTTCGGGGGCTCTGGCTCACTCAGGCCCCGGGGAAGGAAGGGTACGGATGCGGTGCAAGTCTGTGGCAGCAGAGGCCTGCATGAAGTTGCACGAGCCTGATGCGGTCCCTGTGTTCTCCCAGGGAAGTTGTCCCTGGATCACGGGATCCTGGCAGTGGTGGGCTGCACAGGCTCCTGGGAGGGGTGGTATGGATTGTGACCTGTGCTCGCACACAGGCTTCTTGGTGGCGGCAGCAGCAGCCTTAGCATCTCATGCCCGTCTCTGTGGTCTGCGCTGATAGCCGCGGCTTGCGCCCATCTCTGGAGCTTGTTTAGGTGGTGATCTGAATCCCCCCTCCTTGCACACCGTGAAACAAAGAGGCAAGAAAAAGTCTCTTGCCTCTTCGGCAGCTGCAGACTTTTTCCCGGACTCCCTCCTAGCTAGCTGTGGTGCGCTATCCCCTTCAGGCTGTGTTCACGCTGCCAACCCCAGTCCTCTCCCTGCGATCTGACCGAAGCCCGAGCCTCAGCTCCCAGCCCCCGCCCTTCCCGGTGGGTGAGCAGGCAAGCCTCTCGGGCTGGTGAGTGCTGCTCGGCACCAATCCTCCGTGCGGGAATCTCTCCACTTTGCCCTCTGCACCCTTGTGGCTGTGCTCTCCTCCGTGGATCCGAAGCTTCCCCCCTCTGCCACCCGCAGTCTCCGCCTGCGAAGGGGCTGCCTAGTGTGTGGAAACCTTTCCTCCTTCACAGCTCCCTACCACTGGTGCAGGTCCCATCCCTATTCTTTTGTCTCTGTTATTTCTTTTTTCTTTTCCCCTACCCAAGTACATGGGCAGTTTCTTGCCTTTTGGGAGGTCTGACGTCTTCTGCCAGTGTTCAGTGGGCGTTCTGTATGAGCAGTTCAACGTGTAGATGTATTTCTAATGTATCTGTGGGAAGGAAGGTGATCTCCACGTCTTACTCTTCCGCCATCTTGCCCCTTCCTCTCTCTGAAAGGTTTTTATCATCAATTGGTGTTGAATTTCTTCAAAAGCTTTTTCTGCATCTATTGAGATGATCATGTGGTTTTTCTCCTTCAATGTGTGAATATGGTGTATCACATTGATTGACTGCGTATATTGAAGAATCCTTTCATTCCTGGGATAAACCCCACTTGATCATGGTGCATGATGCTTTTAATGAGCTGTTGGATTCTGTTTGTTAGTATTTTGTTGAGGATTTTTGCATCTATATTCGTCAGTGATATTGGCCTGTAGTTTTCTTTCTTTGTGACATCTTTGTCTGGTTTTGGTATCACAGTGATGGTGGCCTCGTAAAATGAGTTTAGGGGTGTTCTTCCCTCTGCTATATTCTGGAAAAGTTTGAGGAGGATAGGTGTTAGCTCTGCTCTAAATGTTTGATAGAATTCACCTGTGAAGCCATCTGGTCCTGGGCTTTTGTTTGTTGGAAGATTTTTAATCACAGTTTCAATTTCAGTGCTTCGGATTGGTCTGTTCATATTTTCTGTTTCTTCCTGGTTCAGTCTCGGCACATTGTGCATTTCTAAGAATTTGTCCATTTCTTCCTGGTTGTCCATTTTATTGGCTTATACTTGCTTGTAGTAATCTCTCATGATCCTTTGTATTTCTGCAGTGTCAGTTGTTACTTCTCCTTTTCCATTTCTAATTCTATTGATTTGAGTGTTCTCTTTTTTTTTCTTGATAAATCTGGCTAATGATTTATCAATTTTGTTTATCTTCTCAAAGAACCAGCTTTTAGTTTTATTGATATTTTCTATCATTTCCTTCATTTCTTTTTCACTTATTTCTGATCTGATCTTTATGATTTCTTTCCTTCTGCTAACTTTGGGGTTTTTTTGTTCTTCTTTCTTGCTTTAGATGTACCCTTAGGTTGTTTGTTTTAGATGTTTCTTGTTTCTTAAGGTAGGCTTGTATGGCTATAAACTTCCCTTTTAAACTGCTATTGCTGCATCCCATAGGTTTTGGATTGTTGTGTTTTCATTGTCATTTGTTTCTAGGTATTTTTTGATTTCTTCTTTGATATCTTCACTGATCTCTTGGTTATTAAGTAGTGTGTTGTTTAGGCTCCATGTGTTTGTATTTCTTACAGAGTTTTTCCTGTAATTGTTATCTTGTCTCATAGCATTGTAGTTGGAAAAGATACTTGATTCGATTTCAATTTTCTTAAATTTACTTAAGCTTGTTTTATGACCCAAGGTATGATCTATCCTGGAGAATGTTCCATGAGCACTTGAGAGCAATGTGTATTCTGTTGTTTTTGGATGGAATGTGTTATAAATATCAATTAAGTCCATCTTGTTCAATGTATCAGTAAAGCTTGTGTTACCTTATTTATTTTCATTTTGGATGATCTGTCCATTGGTGAAAGTGCGGTGTTAAAGTCCCCTACTATGATTGTGTTACTGCCGATTTCCCCTTTTATGGCTCTTAGTATTTGCCTTATGTGTTGAGGTTCTCCAATGTTGGGTGCATAAATATTTAAAATTGTTATATCTTCTTCTTGGATTGATCCCTTGATCATTATTTACTGTCCTTCTTTGCCTCTTGTAATAGTCTTTGTTATAAAGTCTTTTTTTTCTGATATGAGAATTGCTACTGTAGTTTTCTTCTGATATCCATTTGCATGGAATATCTTTTTCCTTCCCCTCACTTTCACTCTATGTGTCCCTAGGTTTGAAGTGAGTCTCTTGTAGACAGCATATATACGGGTCTTGTTTTTGTATCCATTCAGCCAGTCTATGTCTTTTCGTTAGAGCATTTAATCCATTTACATTTAAGGTAGTTATCGATATGTATGTTCCTATTACCATTTTCTTAATTGTTTTGGGTTTATTATTGTAGGTCTTTTCCTTCTCTTGTGTTTCCTGCTTAGAGAAGTTCCCTCAGCATTTGTTGTAAAGCTGGTTTTGTGGTGCTGAATTCTCTTAGCTTTTGCTTGTCTGTAAAGGTTTTAATTTCTCCGTCAAATCTGAATGATATCCTTGCTGGGTAGAGTAATCTTGGTTGTAGGTTTTTGTGTTACATCACTTTAAATATGTCCTGGCACTCCCTTCTGGCTTGCAGAGTTTAATTTGAAAGATCAGCTGTTACCCTTATGGGGATTCCTTTATGTGTTACTTGTTGTTTTTCCCTTGCTGCTTTTAATATTTGTTCTTTGTATTTAATTTTTGAGAATTTGATTAATATGTGTCTTGGCATATTTCTCCTTGGATTTATACTTTATGGGACTCTTTGTGCTTCCTGGATTTTCCTCTCCCATATTAGGGAAGTTTTCAGCTATCATCTCTTCAAATATTTTCTCAGTCCCTTTCTTTTTCTCTTCTTCTTCTGAGATCCCTATAATATGAATGTTGGAGCATTTAATGTTGTCCCAGAGGTCTCTAAGAATGTTCTCAGTTCTTTTCTTTCTTTTTTCTTTATTCTGCTCTGCAGTAGTTATTTCCACTATTTTATCTTCCAGGTAACTTATCCACTCTTCTGCCTCAGTTTTTCTGCTATTGATCCCTTGTAGAGAATTTTTAATTTCATTTATTGTGTTGTTCATCTCTGTTTGTTTGCTCTTTACCTCTTCTAGGTCCTTGTAAAACGTTTCTTTTATATTCTCCATTCTATTTCCTGGATTTTGGATCATCTTTACTGTCATTATTCTGAATTCTTTTTCAGGTAGACTGCCTAGTTCCTCTTCATTTATTACATCTGGTGGGTTTTTGCCTTGCTCCTTCATCTGCTGTGTGTTTCTCTGTCCTCACATTTTGCTTAACTAACTATGTATGGGGTCTCCTTTTTGCAGGCTGCAGGTTCGTAGTTTCCATTGTTTTTGGTGTCTGTCCCCAGTGACTAAGTTTGGTTCAATGGGTTGTATAGATTTCCTGGTGGAGGGGACTAGTGCCTGTGTTCTGGTGGATGACACTGGATCTTGTCTTTCTGGTGGGCAATCCCACATTTGATGGTGTGTTTTTAGGTGTCTGTGGCCTTATTATGATTTTAGGCAGCCTTTGTGCTAATGGATGGGGTTGTGTTCCTGTCTTGCTAGTTGTTTGGCATAGGGTGTCCTGTACTGTTGCTTACTGGTCATTGAGTGGAGCTGGGTCTTGGCACTGAGATGGAGATCTCTGGGAGATTTTCACCATTTGATGTTACATGGAGCTGGGAGGTCTCTTGTGGGCCAGTGTCCTAAACTTCGCTCTCCCACATCAGTGGCACAGCCCTGATGCCTGCCTGGAGCACCAAGAACCTGTCTTCCACACGGCTCAGATTAAAAGAGAGAAAAGAAAGAAAGAAAGAAAGAAGAAGATAAAATAAAGTAAAATAAAATAAAATAATTAACATAAAATATAAAAAATAATTTTTATGAAAAAAAAAATTTTTAAGTAAGTAAAAAAAAAAAAAAAGAGAGACTGACAGAACCCTAGGACAAATGGTGAAAGCAAAGCTATACAGAGAAAATCACACGTAGAAGCATACAGATACACACTCACACAAAGAGAAAAAAGGAAAATATATATATATCGTTGCTCCCAAAGTCCACCTCCTCAATTTGGGATGATTCGTTGTCTATTCAGGTATTCCACAGATACAGGGTACATCAAGTTAATTGTGGAGATTCAATCCACTGCTCCTGAGGCTGCTGGAAGAAATTTCCCTTTCTCCTCTCTGTTCGCACAGCTCCCAGGTTTCAGCTTTGGATTTTGACCCGCCTCTGCGTGTAGGTCACCTGAGGGCATCTGTTCTTCACTCAGACAGGACGGGATTAAAGGAGCAGCTGATATGGGGGCTTTGGCTCACTCAGGCCGAGGGGAGGGAAGGGTACGATTGTGGGTCGATCCTGTGGTGAAGTTGCACCAGCCTGAGGCCCACCGTGCATTCTCCCAGGGAAGTTGTCCTTGGATCATGGGACCCTCGCAATGGCGGGCTGCACATGCTCCCGGGAGGGAAGGTGTGGATAGTGACCTGTGCTTGCACACAGGCTTCTTGGTGTCTGCAGTAGCAACCTTAGCATCCCATTTCCGTCACTGGTGTCCTCGCTGACAGCCGCGGCTCACACCCGTCTCTGGAGCTCCTTTAAGCGGCACTCTTAATCCCCTCTCCTCGTGCACCAGGGAACAAAGAGGCAAGAAAATGTCTCTTGTCTCTTCAGTAGCTCCAGACTTTTTCCCGGACTCCCTCCCAGCTAGCTGTGGCGCACTAGCCCTCTTCAGGCTGTGTTCAAGCTGCCAACCCCAGTCCTCTCCCTGGGATCCTACCTAAGCCCGAGCCTCAGCTCCCAGCCCCCACCCGTCCTGGAGTGTGAGCAGAGGAGCCTCTCGGGCTGGTGAGTGCTGGTTGGCACTAATCCTCTATGCAGGAATCTCTCTGCATTGCCCTAGGCACCTCTGATGCTATGCTCTCCTCCATGGCTCTGAAGCTCCCGTTGTCTGCCAGCAGCAGTCTCCACCTGTGAAGGGGCTTCCTAGTGTGTGGAAACATTTCCTCCTTCACAGCTCCCTTACACTGGTGCAGGTCCCATCCCTATTCTTTGTCTCTGATTTTTCTTCTTTCTTTTACCCTTCTCTGGTAAGTGGGGAGTTTCTTGCCTTTTGGTAGGTCTGAGGTCTTCTGCCAGTGTTCATTAGGTGTTCTGTAGGAGTTGTTCCACATGTAGATGCATTTCTGATGTATTTGTAGGGAAGAAGGTGATCTCTGCATCTTACTCTTCCACCATCTTGAAGCTGCTCCTAGATTGTCAATTTGAGATTTTTCTTGTTTCTTGATGTAGGCTTTTATTGCTATAAACTTCCCTCTTAGAACTGCTTTTGCTGCGTCCCATCAGTTTTGCATGGTCGTGTTTTCATTGTCATTTGTCTCTAGGGTATTTTTTGATTTCCTCTTTGATTTCTTCACTGATCTCTTGGTTATTCAGTAACGTATTGTTTAACCTCCATGTGTTTGTGTATTTTACGTTTTTTTTCCCTGTAATTGATTTCTCATCTCATAGCATAGTGTTTAGAAAAGATGCTTGATATGATTTCAATTTTCTTAAATTTACTGAGGCTTGATTTGTGACCCAAGATGTGATCTATCATGGAGAATGTTCCGTGTGCAATTAAGAAAGTGTAATCTGCTGTTTTGGGATGGAATGTCCTGTAAATATCAATTAAATCTATCTGGCCTTTTGTGTCATTTAGTGTTTCTGTTTTCTTATTAATTTTCTGTTTGGATTATCTGTCCATTGGTGTAAGTGAGGTGTTACAGTCCCCGACAATTATTGTGTTACTGTCAATTTCCTCTTTTAGAGTTGTTAGCAGTTGCCTTATATATTGAGTTGCTCCTATGTTGGGTGCATATATATTTATAATTGTTATATCTTCTTCTTGGATTGATCCCTTGATCATTACATAATGTCCTTCCCTGTCTCTTGTAACATTCTTTATTTTAAAGTCTATTTTATCTGATATGAGTATTGCTACTCCAGCTTTGTTTTGATTTCCATTTGCATGGAATATCTTCTTCCACCCCCTCATTTTCAGTCTGTATGTGTCCCTAGGTCTGAAGTGGGTCTCTTGTTGACAGCATATATATGGGTCTTGTTTTTGTATCCATTCAGCAAGACTGTGTCTTTTGGTTGTTGCATTTAATCCATTCACGTCTAAGGGAATTATCAATAAGTATGTTCCTCTTACCATTTTCTTAATTGTTTTGGGGTTTTTTTTTGTAGGTCCTTTTCTTCTCTTGTGTTTCCCACCTAGAGAACTTCCTTTAGCATTTGTTGTAGAGCTGGTTTGTTGGACCGGAATTCTCTTAGCTTTTGCTTGTCTGAAAAACTATTGATTTCTCCATCGAATCTGAACGAGATCCTTGTCGGGTAGAGTATCTTGGTTGTAGGTTCTTCCCTTTCATCACTTTAAATATATCCTGCTCCTCCCTTCTGGCTTGTAGAGGTTCTGCTGAGAAATCAGCTGTTAACCTTATGGGAGTTCCCTCATATGTTATTTGTCATTTTTTCCCTTGCTGCTTTCAATAATTTTTCTTTGTCTTTAATTTTTGCCTATTTGATTACTATGTGTCTCAGTATGTTTCTCCTTGGGTTTATCCTGTATGGAACTCTCTGCGCTTCCTGGACTTGGGTGGCTATTTCCTTTCCCAAGTGAGGGAAATTTTCGAGTATCATCTCTTCAAATATTTTCTCTGGTCCTTTCTCTCTCTCTTCTGCTTCTGGGACCCCTATAATGCACATGTTGTTGTGTTTATTGTTTTCGCGGCGGTCTTTTAGACTGCCTTCATTTCTTTTCATTCTTTTTTCTTTATTCTGCTCTGCAGCAGTGAATTCCACCATTCTGTCTTCCAGGTCACTTATCCGTTCTTCTGCCTCCGTTATTCTGCTATTGACTCCTTCTAGTGTATTTTTCATTTTAGTTTTTGTATTGTTCATCTCTGTTTTTTTGTTCTTTTATTCTTCTATATCTTTGTTAAACATTTCTTGCATCTTCTCGATCTTTGACTCCATTCTTTTTCCGAGGTCCTGGATCATCTTCCCTATCATTATTCTGAATTGTTTTTCTGGAAGATTGTTTATCTCCATTTAATTTAGTTGTTTTTCTGGGGTTTTATCTTGTTCCTTCATCTGGTACATAGCCCTCTGCCTTTTCATCTTTTCTATCTTTCTGTGAATGTGGTTTTTGTTCCACAGGCTGCAGGATTGTAGTTCTTGCTTCTGCTGTCTGCCCTCTGGTCCCTTGTACGTTAATAGTTGCTTTTCCCTTATTGTTTTAATATTTTTTCTTTGTCTTTAATTTTTGATAGTTTGATTAATATGTGTCTTGGCATGTTTCTCCTTGGATTTATCCTGTAAGGGACTCTCTGCACTTTCTGGACTTGATTGACCCTTTCCTTCTCCATATTAAGGAAGTTTTCAATTATAATCTCTTCAAATATTTTCTCATTCTTTTTTTTTTTTTTTCTCTTCTTCTTCTGGGACCCCTGTAATTCGAATGGTGGCATATTTAATGTTGTCCCAGAGGTTTCTGAGATTGTCCTCTATTCTTTTCATTCTTCTTTCATTTTTCTAATCTATGGTAGTTATTTCCAATATTTTATCTTCCAGGTCACTTATCCATTCTTATGACTCAATTATTCCGCTACTAATGCCTTCTAGAGAATTTTAATTTCATTATTGTGTTGTTCATCATTTTTTGTTTGATCTTTAGTTCTTCTAGGTCCTTGTTAAATGTTTTGAGGATTTTTAATTTCATTTATTATGTTGTTCATCATTGTTTCTTTGCTCTTTAGTTCTTCTGGGTCCTTGTCAAATATTTCTTGTATTTTCTCCATTCTATTTCCAAGATTTTGGGTATCTTTACTCTCATTTCTCTGAATTGTTTTTCAGGTAGACTGGCTATTTCCTCATCATTTGTTTCGTCTAGTGGATTTTTAACTGGCTCCTTCATCTACTGTGTATTTATCTGTGTTCTCATTTTGCTTAACTTTCTGTGTTTGGGGTCTCTGTTTTGCAGGCTGCAGGTTCATAGTTCCCGTTGTTTTTGGTGTCTGCTCTCAGTGGGTAAGACTGGTTCAGTGGATTATGTAGGTTTCCTGGTGGAGGGGAATGGTGCTTGTGTTCCGGTGGATGAAGTTGGACCTTGTCTTTCTGGTGGGCAGGACCACGTCTGGTGGTGTTTTTGGCATGTCTGTGAACTTATTATGAGTTTCGGCAGCCTCTCTCCTAATGGGTGGTTTTGTGTTCCTTTCTTGCTGGTTGTTTGGCATAGGGTGTCCAGCACTGTAGCTTGCTGGTCTTTGAGTGGAGCTGGGTCTTTGCATTAAGATAGAGATTTCTGAGAGAGCTTTCACCTCTTGATATTAAATGGGGCTGTGAAGCCTCTGGTGAACCAATGTCCTGAACTCCACTCTCCCACCTAACAGGCTCAGGCCTGACCCCCAGCTGGAGCACCAAGACCTTGTCAGTCACATGGCTCAGAAGGAAAAGAAGGAAAGAAAGAAAGAAAGAAAGAAAGAGAAAAAAGAAAGAAAAGAAATAAATAAAATAAAGTTATTAGAATAGGAAAAATATTGTTAAATATAAAAAAATTAAAAAGTAATAAGAAAAAGAGAGAAAGAAAGAAGAGAGTAACCCAACCAAAGACTAATCTATCAAAGATAACAAGTGCTAAACTCTATACTAAAAACAAAACAAAGCAAAAAAAAAAAAAAAAAAAAAGAAGTGGACAGTCAGAACCCAAGGACAAATGGCAAAAGCAAAGCTGTACAGACAAAGTCACACAACGAAGTATTCACATACACACTCAAAACAGAGAAAAAGTAAATTATATATATATATATATATAACTATATATATATAACTATATATATAAGTATATATATATAACTATATATATAACTATATATATATATATATATATATATATATATATATGGAAGAGAGCTACCAAATCAATAAACATATCTACCAATGATAATAATCTCTACATACTAAACTACAAAAAAAATAAAGCCAAAAACAAATTAGATGCAGAAAGCAAACCCCAAGTTTACATTTGCTCCCAACGACCACTGCCTCAATTTTGGGATGATCCATTGTTTATTCAGGTGTTCCACAGAGGCAGGGTACATCAAATTGATTGTGGAGATTTAATACTCTGCTCCTGAGGGTGCTGGGAGAAATTTCTCTTTCTTTTCTGTGTTCACACAGCTCCTGGGGTTCAGCTTTGGATTTGGCCCCGCCTCTGCATGTAGGTTGTCTGAGGGCAACTCTTCCCCACCCAGAGAGTTTAAACGAGCAGCTGAGTAGTGGGCTCTCTCTCACTCAGGCTAGGGGGAGGGAGGGGTACCAGTTGTGCAGCAAGCCTGCAGTGGCAGAGGCTGGCATGACTTTGCAACAGGCTGCAGTGTGCCATGTGTTCTCCCAGGGAAATTGTCCCTGTATCACAGGACCCTGGCAGTGGCGGGCTGCACAGGCTCCCTGGAGGGGAGGTGCGGATAGTGACCTGTGCTTGCACACAGGCTTCTTGGTGTCTGTTGCAGCAGCCTTCGCATTTCATGCCCGTCTCTGGGTCTGCACTGATAACTGCAGCTCGCGCCCCTCTCTGGAGCTTGTTTAGGCAGTGCTCTGAATCCCCTCTACTTATGCACCCTGAAACAATGGTCTCTTGCCTCATAGGCAGATCCAGAGTTTTTCCCAGACTCCCTCCCAGCTAGCTGTGATGCACTAGCCCACTTCAGGCTGTGTTCACGCAGCCAACCCCAGTCTTATTCCTGGGATCTGACCTCCAAAGACCAAGCCTCAGCTCTCAGACCCCACCTGCCCCAGTGGGTGAGCAGACAAGCCTCTCAGGCTGGTGAGTGCTGGTTGGCACCAATCCTCTGTGTGGGAATCTCTCCACTTTGCCCTTTGCACACCTGTTGGTGCACTCTCCTCCATGGTTCTGAAGCTTCCCCCTCCACCACCCCTTGTCTCCAGCAGTGAAGGGGCTTCCTAGTGTGTGGAAAGTTTTCCTCCTTCACAGCTCCCTCCACGAGGTACAGGTCCCATCCCTGTTCTTTTGTCTTTGTTTTTCCTTTTTTCTTTTGCCCTACCCAGGTATGTGGGGAGCTTCTTCCCTTTTGGGAAGTGAGGTCTTCTGTCAGTGTTCAGTAGGTGTTCTGTAGGAGCTGTTCCACATGTAGATGTAGTTTTGTTGTATTTGTCTGGAGGAAGTTGATCTCCATGTCTTATTCCACTGCCATCTTGAAGGTGCCCCTCCTCATCCTAACTTGAATTTTTGAACCCTGTTTTTAAATCAGTGACCAGCTTCTCCTCTCTCACAGTGCATACAAACCACTTCAGGATTATAGCCAGAGCACTTGCAAATATTTATGCAAAAAACAACTAATTTTTCAAGGTAGTTATGGTTATACATATTGGGCAGGAGATATCTTAAAATTCCAAATAAAGTACCTAATTTTAGTTATATGGCATGACTTTCCAATCACAGCAGTCACATTTTCATAGAGGTACATCAAGATAAATAGAGCAATAATCATATTTTACAGTCTATAAAATTGAAATCTTTGCTTAAAAAAAGTTTACATGCAATGCATATAGCAGCTTGCAAGTTTATTTATCAAAATATATTTATTCAATATGTGCATTGTAAAGTTCAGGCATCAGTTTTTGGGTATGGGGAAATATTTACAGCCTAGACCCAAATAGGGGTGAGTGCCTATCAGAAACTTTTGTTACAGGCGTTGTAGTTCATGGAGAAAAATGCTACACTGGGGCCAGTACTTCACAACATTGAGAGGGTGGCAACTTACATCTTCAGGAGCAAAGGTTTTATTGCTTCCTCACAGACAGGTTTTTCTACCCCAACTACAGTCTGGAGGTTAGGATTCACATTCTTTTACCCTACCTCTCCCTTCTACCACCTTTTAAAAAGATGTGAACATTTCATTTGTATGGAGATGAACATGTTTGATAAAGTGTAAAATTTACCTTCTTCAAGGGTGTGTATATTTCAAAAGCAATCAGAAACTTCAGGCAAAGTCATAGGAATATAAAAGCAAACATTTAAGAATATGGTGAGTAAAGAGTTTGAGATTTTGAGATGGAGTTATGTGGTTACCTTAAAATTATCCAAGTACTCCTGCTTGAGAGCTGGTTCAGGTTAAGGTTGTAGGAGGACTTTTGGAGGTAGGGATGATCAGTGAACCTGATTTATGGGCATGGAGTGCAGTATCAAGAGCAATCCATGTGACAGCAGGGAGGGGCGATAATGATATCTGAAGCTAATCAAGAAATCCAGAAGAAAGTTCCATTCAAGAGGTGAGGCAAAAAGGCAGCATCCAGATATGAAGAATGTAGATGGAAATAGGGAGATGTCATGTTAGAGCAGGGAGTTTGGAACCCTGAAAAATGAAAGAGGCCTCAAGCACAAAGTATGATTATACTTTTTGTCCACTTATGGCTACAAGTGCTCATCTCAGACCCTTCTGGGCTTGGCAGGGAAGGTATTATTAGAGTTGAGAACATCCCAAATACTTCCTTCTGGCATTTTGTCCCTGGGATGAGGGGAACCAGGGTTCCTCACATTTGTTTAAGTATCTGAGGCACATTCTGAAGAGGGAAGTAGGTTCTAGACACATTGCCACTAGATACCCTCACTCCTGCTAGTGTACTTGTAAGACTCAAAAATTGGGGAATTTTTTTTCCATCTCTAAATGGAATAGTAGACTTTCACTGGGACCAATTTTGAAAACTCTTTGGAGTTGGTCTTTTCCCATGGTATCTCTCAGAACAGTGAAAGAGGCTTCAATTCTGACACATGGAGACAGTATTCTAGGTAAGAATCTGGTTTCAGGGACATTACATATGTCTCTAAGGTCCAAACATATCCACTTCAACTTTTATTTTGTTTTTGTTGCTCTTGTGTTACTTTGTTCAGAATACATGTATTAGGACAGAGTGAAATATTGAAACATGATAAAGCCCATGGTAATCAAGCATTAATCCCCCAGATTATGGAATAGTTTGATAGACAAAGGGGGTTCCAACTGTCGAATTTCTGACACCATATTCAGCATTATGTGGATGCCACTGATGGAAAGTACATGAGACAGAAATTCTACCCCAGGTGTTCACCCCAATGTGTTTGTTGTAGCAAACAGTTTAAAATATCCCAGAAAATTAGCTCAAGAGATTACGTAGAGATACCATGCACGTAGATCAAGACTATCCAATTATCCAATTCAGTGACCAAATAAGTGCCAAATATGGTATTTCCAGCTATTTATAGTGTTCAAGAATGTCTAGAAGGCTGCCTCTCACACTTTATCACCACAGGGATGAATATATAGAAGCAGAGAGTAGAATTGTGGTTACCAGACATAGGGAGGTGGAGCAAAGGGGAGATGTTGGCCAAAAATTACGAAGTTGCAGTTTTATAGGATAAAGAAGTCTAGCAATCTAATGTACAGCACAATGAGTAGAGTTATTAATATTGTATTGAACCCTGGAAATTTGCTAACAGAATAGATTTCAGGTGTTCTCACCACACATACACACACACACAAAATGGTAACTATGAGATGAGATAGATATATTAAGTAGTTTGACTAAGAAATTATTTCACTATGTATATTTATATTAAATCATGATTTATACCTTAAATACAAACAATTTTGTTAAAACTATAAATGATCAATAACAGCACAGCAAAGAAATGGCATTGAGACAGTGTAAGTAACATTTCTGAAAGGCCCCTCTCCCTGGTGGGGTTTATATGACTTTGGAGGTCTCACCAAGGACTCCAGGTGGGGCTGCCTAAGATCTGGTCACAGTTATGTCAATCAGACTTACAGAGATGGGTCTCAGATTGACAATTACTCACCCAAGGTGTGGACGAATGCAGTCTATGGGGCATGTTGTCTTGGATCTGCCGGCCTGGAGACAGAACCACTCTGAGCAATGCTGTGAAAGGGGATGGGGGGGATGGGGGGGCAGGATGTACAAATTTTTTAAAACTCCAAGATATCAGTCTCTTCAACCTATAGAGGTCTCAGACACCTTCCCCCAATTATTTCCGAAAAGTGTTTTTTGAATCTTGACCATGAAATATCTAGAACCTTACAAGTTAGCTGTCTCTGACAGAACCTGTAGTTTGAGGACTATCTCCATCCAGGACAAGCTGTTGGGCATAGTGATCTTGCAATGAGCCCCTGGGCTGAATAGGACCAGAAGGCTCAGGGAGCTCAGGGGCAGCTGGGCTTATGTTATTTCTGGCACTCAGGTGTAAAAACAGTTGCATCCATCGAGGATGCCTTTATTTTTCATTGGTACCTTACATGTGAGATCAATGTATACTTCACTACACCCACTTATTTTCATTTCACTTAATCTTTACAATCACCAATGAGGTAGAAATTATGAATGCCATTTTTAAATAGGGAAATTGAGGCTCAGAGTTATTAAATATTTTGTCCTTGATTACACAGTCAAACAAAGCACTAATCAGTAAGGAAACACACATCCAATGATACCTCTACATTAATAGTGACCCCAAATGCAGATGTGATACTTTGCCCACATTCACTTGATAATAAAATGATGATAGTTACAGTCACTGAGTACTTATCATTTGTCAGGCATGTGCCATGGCTATTCTTCTGATTGAAAAAAGTATCTAATTATCTCATTTACCACGAAGTATTAGACATTGAAAATAGCTTAATGAAGTCTGCTCTCAGACCGTTTTCCACTTTTAAAGAGATATATGGGTAGAGAAATGCATAACCTAAAGGAATAAATGGCTGTGGAATTTTAAGCTGTATAATAGGTAGTGCAAGAAAGATTTGGAGGTCAAAGATGCTTCCAGAAGTCACTCTTTCTGCTTCTACCAGATCATTCCATAATCAGTTTTCCAACTTCAATTTTAGTTAAAATAACCCTAAAGGAAATGTAGACCTGAAGAAAAGGTTTGGTAGATGTAAGTTCTTGAAAAAGCTTGGTGTACATAAAGTCAAGCAATAAACAATCCCAATCTAGTTATCATGTCTAAAATTTCATTATTGGAAATTAATTTCTTGGACTCTTCAATTAATTTTATCTCAAAATCCAAATATTCTGAAAGGTCATATACTTTCAGATATTATTAGTTTCACTGTGCTGTGAATGAGATTATTGTTTATTGGTTCTGAAAGTTAGTTGAAAAGCCTTCTACACTGAGAAGTAGAGACCAAAAGAAAGTAGTCGGTTGATATATTTAAACAGAGCCCTAAGGGGGAAGCTTATAAGACTGGTGGTGGGTGGGGGGCGGGTGGCAGTGGGGAATGCCTGCATAATGCATTCTGGAAGCAATATCACAGGGAGGAGTAACGGAAATGAAGGGAGTTCTGGACGTCGGGTTTAAGTCAGGGGCCCCAGGCAGGGGTAAGGGAGGATGGAAGACAGAGCCCACTGCCATGAAATCTTGGTTTAACTTTAGCTCTGCTGTATCTTTCTGTCTGGACCACTTCCTGAATATGTAAATCTGTTTCTTCAACTCTAAAGTGAGAAAAATAGTAATGGAGGGGAGGGATTATTTTGTGGATGGAATTAGATAAAGTCATTTGAGGAGGGTAAAGTATTGTAAACATGTTGGCAGGAATTGTTGAATGGTGAAACCAGCAAGAAAGTGGTGAGGCTGAGACTTTGGCAAGGTTTCAGTCTTGATGAGACAAGCAGCATTTTCCTAAAACGGTAACCTGAAAAATCCCATGCTGGACAGTTTGTGGATTAACTTTTCCATGCTGGTGTGAACTCACACAAATCACATATCAGTAGCCTGCAGGAAAACAGTACAGGTCAATGAGAGCATGATGTGCAACCCCTGGAGGCTTTGTAGCATCTCTGGCCTGTGTGTTAGGTGTTCATAAAAAAGAACCTTAATCTTTAGGGTGATTGCACTAAACCCTGGTTTCAAGTGACTGTGTTTGGAATAAATGACTTGGGAACAATGATCTTTACTGAGAAGATTCCTCTTATCCAACAAGACAGATGGTTAATTTGGCTGAATTGGGTGAGGAGTCAGGAAACCTAATACAGATATGGCAGATGCAGCTTTTGAGTAAAGGCCTATAACCACTGGTAAACTCTATTTCCACAGACGAAATGGATGCAGAGTCTTTATGACTGAATTTTCAGCATCTTGTCCACAAAACTGACTCACAACCAACTTTTTTATGAATAAATGATGATCAACATTATTTCATGTTTTTTGAACACTTTTTCATAATTAAAGCCAGCATTACTTTATATTTCCTTTTTGTTATAGATTTCCCTGCATTTCCTGGGTCTACTGCAATGGGTTGGCAGGTAAGCTACTGTGGTCCGTGGATGAGCTGACCTATTGATTTTTTTTTTCCTAGTTCACAGACATCATCGTGCAGAGGACATGCCATTCATTCTGAATTGATCTGTGGCCTCTGTTGTCTTCCAATAAAAACTCAGGACTCACAAATCTCAAATTTGCATCCTCCATCCAAATTTTAATGCTATTTACTGCAAGTGTAGCCTCAGGATGTGGGGAATTTTAGGTTTAAGTATGCCTGGATGAATATGCTGAGGGACATATTCCAGTACATACAGAATGATATCCAAGTGTTTTGTTTGCTCAAAAATACAATTTAAATTAAATTACATTTCTCCCTAAACCCACCCCACCATCCTTGCATTCACATCTCCAGGCCAGAAAGTAGTCACACTTGAACTATCAGCAAATAAAATCAGAGACACAATCAAAACTTTGGGTGTTGAGAACAGTCAGGCATATGGGCCCATGGACTAGAAATTGTTCGAGTCTGTTTAATAGGTATAAGATGGACACCCTTTCTGACTCCCCATCTGTATCAAAACCTGAGGTCCCCAGCATACTGCTGCCTGAAATATTCCTTTGAAAAGGAATAAAGTTTAATTATTTATTTAGATTTTTATTTTCATAACAAAAGATTAGGCATGATATAAGAAAACAGGAAGGCAGCAGTGGTGAAATGCATCATTTCTGGAATCAAACAGAACTGAGATCAAATCTTGGCATGGTCCCCACAAGCTTTCTAACTATTACTAAGTTACAGGGTGTCTGACTGCCCAATTTTTCACCCATAAATTGGGGTTAAGAACATTAACTTCACCTGTCAAAATACTAATGACATTTTTCACAGAACTAGAACAAACAAACCTAAAATTTGTTTGAGAACACAGAAGACCCCGAATACCCAAAGCAAACTTGAGAAAAAAACAGAGCTTGAGGTATTATGCTCTCTGACTTCAGATTATACTACAAAGGTACAGTAATCAATACACTATGGTACTGGTACAAAAACAAATACATAGATTAATGGAGCAGAATAGGAAGCCCAGAAATAAACCCACATACTTATGGGCAATTAATCTACAACAAAGGAAGAAAGAATGTACAATGGAGAAAAAACAGTCTCTTCAATCAGTGATGCTAGGAAAACTGAACAGTTACATGTAAAAGAATGACATTAGAAAAATTTCTCACATGATATACACAAATAAATTCAAAATTTATTAAAGACTTAAATGTAAGACTGGAAACTATAAAACTCCTAGAAGAGAACGTAGGCAGAACACTCTTTGATGTCTATCATAGCAATATTTTTCCATCTGTCTCCTAAAGCAAAGGAAACAAAAGCAAAAATAAACAAATGGGACCTAATTAACCTTAAAAGCCTTTGCACAGCAAAGGAAACCATCTACAAAATGAAAAGACAACCTACTTAATGGTAGAAGACATTTGAAAATGATATGACCGATGAGTTAATATCAAAAATATATAAACAGCTCATACAACTTCATATCAAAAAAAACAAACAACCCAATTAAAAATGGGCAGAAGACCTGAAGAGACATTTTTCCAAAGAAGACATACAGATGGCCAAGAGGCACATGAAAGAATGCTCAGCATCACTAATCATCAGGAAAAGGCAAATCAAAATAATAATGAGATATTGCCTCACACCTGTGAGATTGGCTATTATCAAAAAGGCCACAAATAACAAATGTTGGTGAGAATGTGGAGAAAAGGGAACCCTGTACGCTGTTGGTGGGAATGTAAGTTGGTGCAGCCACTATGGAGAACAGTATGGACTTTCCTCAAAAAACTAAAAATAGGGGACTTCCCTCATGGTCCAGTGGTAATGAATCTGCCTTCCAATGCAGAGGACGCAGGTTCGATCCTTGGTTAGGGAATTAAGATCCCACATGCCTCAGGGCAACTAAGCCCATGCACCACAACTACTGAGCTCGCACACCTCAACTAGAGCCCATGTGCTGCAAACTACAGAGCCCACACACTCTGGAGCCTGTGTGCCACAACTAGAGAGAGAAAACCTGCACACCACAACTAGAGAGAAGCCTGCTTGCTGCAACGAAGATCTCGCATGCCTCAGTGAAGGTCCTGCATGCTGCAACTAAGACCTAATGCAGCCATTAAAAACAAACAAACAAACAAACAAAACTAAAAATAGAACTACGATATGATCACACAATTCCACTTCTGGGCATATATCTGAATAAAATAAAACCCTAATTTGAAAAGATATATGCACCCCAGTGTTCATAGCAGCATTATTTACAATAACCAGGATATGGAAACAACCTAGGTGCCCATTGATAGGTGAATGGATAAAGAAGATGTGGTACATATGTACACAATGGGATACTACTCAGTCATAGAAAAGAATGAAATCTTGCAATTTGCAACAACATGGATGGACTCGGAGGGTATGATGCTTAATGAAATAAGTCAGACACAAAAAGACAAATATTGTTCATTATCATTTATATGTGGGATCTAAAAAATAAAACAAACAACTGAATATAACAAAGCAGAAACAGTCTCACAAATACAGAAAACAAACTTGTGGTTACCAATGGGGATAGGGAAAAGGGAAGGACAAGTTAGGGCTAGGAGATGAAGAGGTCAAACTCCTGTATATAAAATAAATAAGCTCCAATTATTTATGATACAGCATAGGTAATATAGTTAATATTTTATAATAATTTTAAATAGAGTATAATCTATAAAAATTCTGAATCACTATGTTGTATATCTGCAACTAATATAAATCAAGTATACCTCATTAAAAATACATATTGAAAAAAGAATATTCACCTCATGGTGTTGCTTAGGGTGCTATTTGAGCCAGAGTAGAAAGCACACTGTGTATATATGGCACCCATAATTTATGTTTGTCTAATAAAAGCTATGACAATAGCACACAAGTAGAGATACGATGGCCCAGGAGGTAAAGTATGTTCCCCTAAACACTCAACTCATTATTGACAAAATGTAGCCTCATAGTCATATCCCCTGACTAAGCAGTACATGTGGAGGAGAGGCGGTTACAACAGATAAGCCCACACAGAGGGAAAGGAGAGATTTACCCTCATGCTAAAGATTGGCCATTGATACTGACCAATATCATTCTCTTTTCTGAACCTCATGTTTTACACAACATTGGTCTCTCTCTAAGTCTGTACCCGTTACAAATATGGGGATGTGGCTGCATTGAGGCTGGTATTCCTCCATTGCCTTATGGGACTTGGCCATGGTTCCTCAGACAAAGTTCAGATCACAGGAAATGATGCAGAGACCATTGAGGATTTCTATCCTTTCCCATCTATTTTCCCACCAGAGATTCTTTCTTCTTTCTGCAGATGCCCTTTCCTTCCATAGAGTTTAGTGTCCCGAGTGTTGCCTGCTGAGTACCGAAGCAGCCCATTGCAAATTTTACCTTTAGTGTCCCTCATTCTCCTCAACCCATCCTGACTGCTCAGTCCTCTGGTCCATTCTTTCAAAGGAAAGTCATTCAATCTAACCATAACTCTGAGTTTTACCTCTGATAAAGGTCTCTCTTCTTACCACCAACACATTGGAAATTTAAAAACTTGGCTGGGATCTGTAGAGAAGTTTTTGAGCCAATGGGACGTTCCACATCTCTCTGATAATTCTCTGTATACTTTCCCAAGTCAAGGTAGCTTGTTCTGGCTGTACGTAAAAATTAAAATAACTAGTCAGATGAATGGTGAAAGATTAATCAGGGTTTAAATGTCAACACCATCTCCACACCTTAAAACCACACTGTGGGGTAGAATACAGTAGATGCATGTAGAACATTTTGCATAATGTGAAACTTGAGAGGCATTAGGGTGTATGGCTTACGAACTTGACTCTCAAATCAGCTACCAGGGTTGTATCCCAGCTCTGTAACATTCTAGCTGTGTGACTTTGGACGAATATCTTGATCTCTCTTTTCTTGTTTCTTTATATGTAAAATGAGAAATAATTGCATTTTCCCTACAGTGTTGTAAGTGTTAAGTGAATTGCACTCACACAGTGCTTAGAACGGCCGCTGGCTCATGACAAATGTACAGTGAGATTCAGCTTTTATTAATGCAGGATTGAGTCCAATGACTTTGGCATCAGATAGACTATGGTTGGAGCCTTGGATTCTTAACCTCTGGGACTATGAACAAATTATTAACCTCCCTATGCCTCAGTTTCCTAATCTGTAAAAAAACCAGCAATAATAATGCCCATTACGTCTATAGGGAAGTTGTAATGATTAGATGTAATACCTTGCTTAGCACAGCATATATACACAATGAGAGTAACTACTGATTACTAATAAATTAAACTGATGTTCCATGGTGAACCAGTGTTTAGAAAAATCAGCGTTATTCTATTTATGTGGTTATTCTCATAAAGACCTGGGGAAATGACACATTTCAAAGTCTGGCTCAGATGCATCTTTATCTGTAGCCTACTTGACCAAACACCCTGGTTTCCCATAATCCTGGTTGAGTGGTCCACATTGACTTATGGTGCATTTGTTTGCCTATAGTTTATCTCTGCTGAAAGGAAGAGACCATTGTATATACTTCATTTTCTTTGCACCACAGTTTGGCAGAATGTCCTGCAACAAAGTAGACAGATACTGGTTCTTTAAATTCTTCCTTAGATGCCATCAATTTTCAGCCTCTATAGCTGTTTATTCTTCTACTGTTTCAGTGGCATGCTCTAAACATGATTAACAGTCCTTTTCCTTCGGTTATGAGCACAGTAACTTCTCGGTGGTACGTGGAAAGGGCACATGGGAAAGGTAGGCTTCAGATACCATAAGATTCTTTTTTTTTTTTTTTTTAATCAAATAGCTTGAACAAGAAGTTCCAATGCTGGTTTTAGTCTCAGGCAGGACAGAGCCAAGACCCTCATAGCCTGTGCTCATGCCAGTTAAGCTCTTCATGGATCTGATTCAACTTGACACTGTTCCCTTCTCTTTGCCCCCAAATGACTGATTTCTTCAGAAAATAGATGTCTGTAGAAGTTAGAACAAAATACTTAATATCCTGTTCAAATATTGTTAAGGGAAATTTTCAACACCTTTATCTGATTAAGAGCAGGCAAGGTTGATTCTTACTTAAAACATTTATTTCTGTCCATATTTTTCCCCAAATTTGGAATTCAGTCATTATTGTAGTCTGAAATCTTTGTAATTTTCCTTAGTTTTTGCAGTCCAAAAACAATGATGACTTTGGTTGGGTCAACTCAAACTTCTTGACAATACAAGTACAATAGGCCTAGGCACTCATGAAATACACTCTTGGTACTAGTCTAGGAAGATGATTCTGCCTGAGTTACAGCTGGAGAGGGTACCTTAACAAGTACAAGTCTCATGCAGAGATCATCAAACCAAACCCAAGTGTAGCCTGTGGTCTCGTGCAATACAGCCTTAACATGTGTTGGACTCAGTGAAACACAACTCAGCAACCAAGAGTAATTTTAAAAGAGTTAAAATGTAGTTTCTGTCTTTCATTAGATTTTTCAAAGACCATAAAAGAGTTCCCCACCAGTAACTCATAGCAAATTTTCATAACATTTTTTCCCTCCACTTTTGCTACAGTTTAGGCTGGTATAAATGGATGTAAGCATTAAAGGGGTAGGAAAATAGAAAACCTATGAAGGTAAGGATAAAGTTTTCCTTAGCAAGTGGGGACACAAAGAAGGGATACAGGTAAGCCCGATAATATTGGTAGTATTCCCCAATTAGTATAGTTTTGTTATTATCTTACATTATTTATAATAACATAGAATAATCTCCTAACATGTGTACATACTAAACACACACACACACACACACAAATACACCAGATGGAAATGTTATAAAAATTAATACACCCTTACTGATTGATTGGTTTAGTAAGGGGAAGGTTTGTATGTTCTCTATATCTATTTTACTGTATGGATATGATCCATACACCTTGGAGAGGAAATGGGGTAGTTATTCATCCATCCATCCATTCATTCATTCATTTATTCACAGATTTCCTTTGGACACTTACCAGAAGTCAGGCACTTTTCTGGGGACTGGGGTTAGAGTGTTGAACAAAAGAACAAAGATCCTGATCCTAGGGAGCTTACATTTGTTGGGCAGAGAGGTGACGATAAATATATACTGTAAGAAATGTTATGAAGACCAGGATAAAGGGACAGGAAGGGGTGCTATTTTACATGGGTCATCAAGGACATTTTCTCTAAAGAGGAAACATCTGTGCAAAGACCAGAACCAAGAGAGAAATGAGATTGGAGGAAAGATAGATGGGCTGAGGGGAGGCAGCAACAAGCCAGCATTGTTTTTTAATACCTTCATTCCATTTATGAAAGGAATACATTTTTGTCCTTTTTCTTTCCTTCTTTTACTATTTTTTTCTTAAGAAATCCTGTGCTTCTTGAAATGTGAAATAGGTGAAGGAAAATACAGTTTTGGACCATTAATTGTGCTTTCTTATTGAGTATATAAATTTGATGTCAAACAGGCCTAGCTGAAATGGTATATATTTATTTCAAAAATATCATTTCTGTGAGGCATTGCTGTATCATCCTATTGATTTAGGGATTGGTGTGACTGTGCCTGATGCTTTTATGAAAGGCAGGCTATTAACAAACTAAATTGAAAAACTAGTGAGTCTGCCTTTCCAGGCCCAATCCAGCAGGCTGCCCATGTGAGGCTTAAATGGGAAAATACTGTAAAAAAGACTAATTTTAATGCAACAGAGTCCTCCTTGCAATCCATAAACCTTATTTGCTGTGAAGAAAAAAAAAATCCTACAAGATAGAATTCTTATGCTCGTGTAACAATCTCCCTCTGGTTTCTCTCCTATCCATAGCAACATTAATCTTTTCATTTTAGAAGCTGACTCTCTTTGACTTTGTTGGACATTAGGATTAAAATCTTGTGTAAGACAAGATAGCTTTAAGAGAGTCAGAGAAATAGTGGGTGCTAATGCATAAAGCTGCTGGGAGTGCCCAGGCAGTGAAGTTCCTACAGAATTCCTAGTGTGAGGTTAGAGGCTTAAACCTAGGCTGTTAAGGCTGGGAGTTATTAGATTTTACCTCTTTCAAGTTCAACTTCTTTGTTTTGCAGACAGAAACTGAGGCACAGATAAGGGATGACACTTGTCTACTATCACACAGCCAGACTAGTGGCAGAACTTACATCCCAGAGCTGTTTCCAATCAACCTCTTTTATATCTCACCTTCCTCTGGCCCATATATCAAGGTGGATGGTCCAGGTGAGTGCTTGAAAAGTATTTGGAATTTTAAATACAGCAAAATGATTTTGTGAATTCACTTGGGTTTTTGATGAAGAGAAAAGGGGCTTGTTGGTGGCTCCCTGTCCCTACACACATGCCCCAGCTCTGTTCCTCTGATACCAAATGGTTTTGATCCTATTTGACACAAGAGGGATATGTCACCGTGAAAAGCCACTGAACACTTTTCACCAATCATTCCAAAGATTATGCAATGGGACACTTCTTTTTATGATAGAGCTAAAACTTAGATATTACATGGAGTTGTGGGGTTTTTTTAATCCACATTAGAGAAAATGATGACTCCACAGATGTATATTGAAAACCTTATGTGTTCTCAACACTTCATCATGTTACTCATGAGGTTACAAAAGAAAGAGGTAATGTAGCTTCTGCTTCCTGCTTGAAGGGCCCCATGCTCAGCTGGAGGAGGGGATGAAGGACCCAGTGGTGGGGGTGCAGAATAGTCCAGCTGTGTGCCTCAGGGTCTGGGAGCTGGAGAAGACCAGCGAGAAAGAAAAGATGAACGGATCAAATATGGAGCCTCCTCTCCCATGGATGAGGTTATGTAACTTTCTCTGTAGCCTCTGCTTAAGTATGATCTGGGGATGAGGTATGTCTATATAAAACTGCCAGGAGTAGAACTAGCACCACATCTACCATATGGCATGTGATGTGTGAGGGAGACATTTCTCCTTCTTTCCTACCTCCTTCCCTCCCTTCCTCCCTTCCTCCCTCCCTCCCTCTCTCCCTTCCTTCCTCTCTCCCTCCCTCCATCTCTTGCATCCTTCCCTCCATCCCTCTCTTCCTACTTCTTTTCCTTATCCTCTCTTCCCTTCTTCCTTTTTTTCCGTTCTTTCCACTAACTTGATAACAGTGTCTGCAAAGTCACTCCTGGAACTAGACGCAACTATGAAAGAAAGGTATTCTGAAGGGAGCACGGAAATCTTTCTCATTACGTTAGGAGGATTCTGTCCCTTCTGGAAAAGAGGAAAGGAGCATAGTAAGTGACAACGCTTCCCTAAGGAAAAACACACTCTGGAGATGTACCTGAGCTCAATTTCTCATTCTTCAGAAGTTGGGTGACCTTGGGCTTCCCTATTGCGTGCAACCCCCGTCTCGGGGATATGTTTTGGTAACATGCAATGAAAAGTATCTGCTTGTCCCTTACCTTGCATTTTGTTTAAGTTATACTTCATTAAAGCAGACAGCACTCTGAATTTTTCTCATTTTTCCCTCACTAATTCTTATTTTACCCTCTCCCATTCACCCTCCCTTTCTACTTTATGTCCTCCTCCTCTTTCCCTCCCTCCTGCACCACTCATACTCATTTCTACTCTCTGGAATTTCAAACGACTTCCAACTAGACACAAAGAAATCCCTTTTCTATGCACAGACAGCCTTTAGACTGGTGGCTGCATTGCATTAGCATGCAATAAAAGCCAGCAGGGGGTGCATCTCCCGCTGTTATCCTGGGTCTCTGTGCCTTAGGGGCGCTGGGAAGGTTCCCAGGGTGCAGCTCCTCTCTCTTGTAGTGAGACAATTGCACGCTTTGGTGACAGTTCCGCAGCCTCAATGTCAGCTGCACTCTTTGTGAAAGGAGAGGGCAGAGGTTGGCACCATGCATCCTATGATCTTGCAGGAGTTTCCTGGTTTCACTCACCTCTTTAATCTTCCATTGGCCTGAGAACTGCTTGAAATTCCTAACTTTTGTGTCTATCCAGAGTTAGACAGTTTATATTGAGGGGAGAATTATTTCTAGAAATTCCTCATGAAAAATATAAAGGGTGGTTCATCAGACATTTACACTGCTTGCCAATCCTATATGAAAAAACTGCGGAACAGTGATTATAGAAGAAGAAAAAGAGGTTCCACCTTTTGGCAGCTAGACAGGTTTTCAATATAATAATATAATATATTACCAGTGGGGCTCCTGAGTTATTCCAATGCCTGGTGTTGCAGGACTTCAACACCCAGAGTTCAAGTTCCTCCTGGACCCATGCTGGGACACCAACATAAACTCTACAGTCACCATGGACTCAGATGGACTCCCTCCACTGGTGCCCTATGGCTCTATCACTGCCACCATCTCTAAAACGGTCACAGATCCTTCACCCCAATCTTCTCTGGCATAGAGTCACCATGGCCCCCATGCTTGGCAAATGATGGCTAACTAGTTCTTTGTTTAAACCTGTGACAAAGGGGTCTATGGAGGGGAGTGAATTGAACACAGCACATACACACCCCCTGAGCCTGTCAGCTCTTGTTGCTTCTACTTTGCAAGAACCCAGAGAAAACAGAGCAGAAATGTGGGCAAGTTCCAGTTCCCCTCTGTATGATATTGCCCTCTCTCTAGAGAGGGAGTGGACAGAAATAAGCAGGATAACAGTCCATGAAAAAAAAAAAAAAAAAAGAATAGGCTGTCAATTCCAGATAGAATTAGGACAACTGATGTATACAGGTCTCTTGGTGAGGAAATGTCACATAGCTGTATTCTACCCCAAGTTCTTTGCCTAAAATCTACCTTCTCTCCTGCAGTCAATTCAGATATGAATCTGTCCTTCCAGACACATGCAGATTCCTCGAGGTCATGCAGTCTTACAGCCCCTTCTTTATGAGAAGTCACTGATGTCTGGATTACAAATCACTACTTAATATGATATTAAAGCTCCCTAATCGACCAACTTCTAAGTAGAGGAAATTAATGTTTAAGTAAAAGCAGGGAAGTTTATGGTTGCATAAAGGTAGCTATTCCTGACCACAGAGGGGGGGTCTGGTCCTGAGGAGGACGAGGAAGGGAGGGCTTGCGGTCCTTGCTCTCAGACGTCCTCTAGAGGAAAACTGAGCATCATGTGTTCAGGCTGCTTTGTTCTCTTAAAGGACCTAGTCAGGCAACTTGAGGTTCTCATGATTCTGGTCCTCCGTTGGTCCAAGAGGATGACTTCTGACAGCTACAATATCCTCTTGAGTGTTCTTTTAAAATTATTCTTACATCCGTCTCTTCTCACCAAGGGTACTTGAAGGTCCGAGCAGTGCCACCCCAGGCCTGAACAATTACAATAACCCCTCACAGGGCACTCTCCTTACCTGGCCACAGTCCATGATGCTCCTATACAATGTTTCTATGAGAATATTCTGGAGACTTCCTTCCTTGTAACATTTCCATGATCCCCAGGTCTGCTGGATGGAATCCAAACTCCTGGGCTAGGCATTCAAGGCCGTGAACTCTATAGCCTCGAATCCCACCTCTAGATTTATTGCCTCCATTCTCCTGTATGTCCCTGATAAATCACCGCTATAGGGGTCCCACCTCATGCCATGGACCTGGCCCTCCTCCTACGTTTATGCAGCATTGCCTAGTAAGAGAGACAAGGTACGATATAGGGGCATGATCACCAGATAGGTATTGGACGCAGGAATTTGAATATTATTTCTGCTGCTTCCTTAATCTGTCACCTTTACTTAATTATTTAATATTTTTCTGAGGCTGCTTCCTCAACTTTAAGCTGGGTATAATCATTCATTCCTTATTAGGTTGTTGTGTGGATTCAGAAGCTAATGAATATATAATAAAGTATCTAGCACATAGTAGGGGCTTAATACTTAGCAATTATTATGATGATTTTACTCTTGTGTACTCCCTCTAATCCAGCCAACCCGTCTTGAGGACCTTTTTTAAATTTTACTCACACCGTGGAACTTTTCTGATAGTACTAACTCTGGTTGACTTTTATTTCTTCTAAAATATTTTAGCCTATTTTTAAAACACTTACTTGGCACTTACTTCTCTGTATTAATTACCTAGTCATGGACATATCATTTGTACATCCAACAGGACTGAGAGAGACTGTCTCCCACCTCTGTCTTTTCTTCCACCCCACCTAAAGGTGTTTTCCTGCATTGGTTCTTGAGCCAGGCCCCAGTGATTCAGAAAATACTGAAGATGCTCTGACCTTCCATGCAGTAACCGCTTTCCCTGTTAACATGATCCAGAAGATGTCCTTAGTATTTTCAGGTAAGCTTTCTGCAACCATGATCCTAAACTGTCAAAACACAGGCCAAAACATATGCTCCCAATTCTTTTCCTTTGCTTTCACAATTTGTTTGAATTTCAAATTCAATATCCCCCAATTCTTGCAAATATGAGCTTCAATCAAGGCTCTTATATATGACTCTTTGTTCCAGGCACCTATGTGGTAATCCAGACATTGTGTAGGAATGAGGTTCAGCCTGTGAACCCCAGCTTGATGACCTGGGATGCACCTCCTAGAAAGAGACTCTTTCCAGGGTTGTCCCAATGTTCAAAGATCAACAGCTGTTCAAAGCTCCTATTTCTGTATTTGTGTGTTCTTATTGCCCTGGGCATCCCTTCTGTGCCAGCTTAAGCCCCTGGCACTGGCTGTTATTTACTTCCATGGGAAAGAGAGGATGTAATCACTTTGAATGCTGAACCTCACTATTAGCCAGCCTACTCATAAAGCTGTTTGCTAGGCAGATCTAGTCAAAGGTGGCTTCCCTACCTGCTTTGCTCTGCTGGACTGAGTGAGCTTTATGCAGCTAACCACCAAATCCAAGATACAAGGTAATACATTCTACAAGGTGGTATATTCCCGCCTTCTCTGCCCCTTCCCAAGAATGTTTACATTCCCAGCTATGGATAGGGTGTTTTCTAAACAGAGGTGATCTGATTATTAGACTGATTGAACAAAAAAATGTCCATGGAAGACCCATGCATGCAATTACAAAGGCATGATGGCTTTGTGAGTCTGGGCTATGTCAGAGGCAACTCTGTGGAAGGCAGGCAGGTGGACAGCCTTTGGAGTTTTGATGTGAGCAGGGAACTTAAGGCTTCCACCCACCCCTGATGTTCACTTTTCTGTGACCTTGGGAATGTCACTTATCCTTGTGAGGATTAATGAGTTAATCTCAGGGGAAGTACTTTGAGATCACTGGCTGACAGGTGCTATATAAGTACAAAGTATTATTATTAAAATGTCACTGTACTGGCTGCGTTTGTTCTTGAGGGCACGGAGGCAGGAATGACAGCCCTGGGTGAGTGGATAAGGATTACATAAGACAAGGAAGTACAGAGTTCTGCCACGGAAAGTTCTACCTGCTAATACTACTCCTCTCCACTTCTACCCCCACTCAGTAATCTTCTCACTTGTCTCTGAACAGAGGCAAGCTTTATTTTCCTAAAATGAACTCTGCAAAACAGTTTTAGCCAGAGGCTCTATATCCATATATCTTTTTGGTCCTTGGAAGTAGAGGTCAGAAAAACTTATTTTAACATCTCCAACACCTCCATTTTTCCCTCAACGAACCCAGAAATTTCCCTCTGGCTTTTCCCACACACGTACAGAAATAAAAATATAGAGAGAACTGGTAAGCCTGGGGTCTAAAACAATAATGGTAGAAATTCAAACTTCTTCTGTTAGCAGAATCTTCCATCTTCTCTTCATGTCTCATTTTTGGTTTATCTTTGTTCCTAAATCAAAAAAAAAAAGTTTGAAGAAATAAGATATTATTTATGAAAATTTCTAACACATAGTAGACACTCAAAACATTGATGAATGAGTGATTTGTATTCAGTCACCCTGGCTATCAAAATTTTAGGGCATATCAAATTATCAAAAAAAAAAAAAATCAACAAATAGCTATTGAGAGCTATGTCCTTTGAAAGAAACCCAAAATGTGAAGGACCTAATTGTTCCACTCAAAGAACATCTTGTGTTTTGGAGGATATATTTGGCCAGGGGGAAAGGCAAGGTGTTTGGTGGGGAGGGGACCTTGATGGTGATAAGATATTATCAGTGACAGGGACAGCAGGAAACATATAGATGGGGAAAGAGGAAAAACAAGTCAGAGGACAAGATCTACAGCAAGTAAGGATCTAGGAAGAACTTCAGTGTACAAGCAACATTTTTGAAGGGATCAAAGGTGGATCAGGCTATACCCAATTGTTTAGAGATTACCAGGAGGATTGCTTCCAACTGAGGAGTGGTAGAGAGGTTGCCAATGGTCTTCCTTAGCCACAGCTGTAGTCCTGGGAGTTAGAGAAGGGTTTTTAAAAATTAGTTTGTGTGTTTGTTTTGTTGTTTGTTTGTTGTTGTTTTCTTAAAATAAGTATTTTGTGACCTCTATATAGAGAACAAAGGCACCCAGAGCAGTTGCTGCACAGCCTTGTATATTTCTCTTTTCAAAACTCCTAGAAAACCATGGCCAGTTCCTGCCTGAAAAGTCAGTCAAGTTCCAGGGAGGAGGCTTAAAATCCTCTCTTTGTTACAGGTTGTAATCCAAAGAGGGCTCAACTTGTGGAATATCAAACCTTAACAGGACTGAGGGAGAGGCAGGCTGCACAGTCCTGGAGAGAAAGGAGGCTTACCTTTGAGATATTCCATGAAGAACTAGGATGTTACCAATGCAAGCTCTAGGTAGGACAGAGAAATACTTCTCTATTAAGAGCTGTGTGTGTGGTCAACTGTTCTTATTTGTTTTTGATTATTACCTTATCAGCATTGCTAGTCTATGTGTAACTTTCCTTGGCACCATTTTGAGGTTTTCTCACAGAGAGAGACAACTACATGAATGGATTGAAAGACACAGAGGAAAAAAAAAAAAACAAACTATAATTTGTGAAAGAGCTCATCTCTTTTTTGCATCCCCTTTGCATCCTCCTTCTACTCTGTCAACCAGGTGAATGTTCACTGTTGAGCTGGGTTCCCAAAAAAACCCCAGGCAGGACATTTGTCCCCTTCAATCAAGCTTCCTCCCCAAAAAGAACCCTTTTCTTATTACCTGTTGGTGCATCACATCCTCAATGCTTCTATGTGATTAACTAGGGTATTGATAGTTATTAAGATTGCACCCCTTTCATAGCAGTATGATTTTAACAATCAAATCAATGTGTTTCCCTAAGGGAAATACAGTGTGAGAATCTTAGGAACCCATGGGGGCCAGTATAGTAGGTATTTAGGGTAGAGACAGCCCCTAATCATGGCTTCTCAGGCACCACTATTGATAAACAAAGACAA
The DNA here is from genome assembly GCF_949987535.1 of Balaenoptera acutorostrata. NCBI lineage: Eukaryota > Metazoa > Chordata > Mammalia > Artiodactyla > Balaenopteridae > Balaenoptera > Balaenoptera acutorostrata. The sequence continues at coordinate 39,472,197 of NC_080076.1, forward strand.
CACTGACAGGCACCAAAGACTTTCTAACCAACTGCCTTAATTTACAGACATAAATGATGTGCCAGATTAAATGACACTTGGAGGCCACACAGCTAACTGGTAGCAGAGCCAGAACTTAAGCCTAGGTTTTGAGTCTCAAACTAGAGCCATATTCACAGTGCCAGGTTGTTCTGTAAATCCCGTTCTGTACCTGCCTTGCTGTGAGACATTGCAGAGAAAATTCTCAATCTCTGAGTTTCTGTTTCAAACCCTGTAAAACAGGAGTTGGATTAATGGGTTCTTGAAAGGGAGGATTCTTTCAGCTTTTCAGGTATCCTGATTCCATGTCTGTGGAATCACACATATGCATTTTTACATTCATCTACATATATAGAATCTGGGGAATTTGATTTTATCATTTCCTCAAGATTCCCTATGCCATGATGCTTTGCTCCTGGTATAATGATCTTTAGCATGTCAATGATTCAAATACAAGGACATTTTCTTGGGCCTTCATTGTTTCAGAGTGAAATTGAAAGAGGGAATCCAGCTGTTTATATGCAATATGCAGCAATTATGAAGTTCATTTCCAGAAGCCACCGTAACCATGGCAACCTGTAATTCTGGAAGAATAGAGACAGGCTGTAGACTGACTTCCAGTGGGGCCAACTTTTAACCAGAGATGGCTCAGGAAATGCTGATGAGGAGCCTGAGCTGTTTACTTAAGTTAGAAGCCATTTTTTTTGAAAGTCAGACTCCCTTAATCCGTAACTTCAGTCCTTCTTTAAAGTTCAGTAATCGGTGAAACTCAAATTTCTGGATTTGCCCAAGTCTGCCCTAGAGGGCTGAATAGTTCAAATGAAACAAGAGCCAGCGTTGTATTGATGTTTATTTCATAGTGCCTTAAACGTCAAACTCAAAGTCATAACATCAAACTGACTGAACTTTAAGCTAGTGTTGCAGGAACCTCAGAAATTTCAAATGAGAACCGGAGAAAGCAGTCTCTTGATATGCAGTGTTTCTGAGTGTACACTGACTGCTTTGATATTTCAAGAAAAAAAATGGATTGGACTCATGTTAAATGGGTGATTTTATGATATTTTGACCCCATCAGGCCAGAATGGAAGCAGGAATTGCTGAGGAGAGAAGGGTGCAGTGGAGTGGCAGCAAAAGGGTAGAGATATGGTCACTTTGAGTCAGAAATTATTTAAGACAATGTGGTCAGGTTACAGAGTTGATTGCTTTCTTATTACCCCATGTGCATCCCCTTTGACTAATAGTGGGAATCTCTGGATACTCAGAAAGGGAATGAGACAATAGCAGCTAAGGGTCAAAATTTAAATACACACAACTATTTCATGCACCCTGGGAAATTCGTAGAAATGAATGCTAAATGACAGCAAGTTGCAAAGGCATCAGAGTTGGATTTCTGCTATTTCTGCCTCTTTTGACACTGCCTTTGATCCCTGATGGCAGCATGCTGGGCATGTGTGAATAGCACAGCTCATGGAGACTGTGCCTACTGGGAAATGGAGAGGAAACCTGGACCTCTCCACTGTGGGTTTTCCTCTCTGAAATTCCAAAGGAGTTAAGTCAGGGGTGCACTCCAAATATGTTGAGATGTACCCCTTCCAGTTGAGGGTGTTATTTTTCACTCAGTTGCCTGAATGATGAGCTGACAGTCTTGAATACATCTGAAGCACCAGGCAGATGTGAACTAATTCAAAGTTCCCAGGATGCGTTTACTGTCACTCAGGGAAGCAGCAACTAGACTTGGGAGGCAACTGGAGAGGTAACATCCAGAAACGGATTTGATTGTGTCAAGATTTAGGCATGAAGAGAAGTTAGAGATAAGAGGTAAATACATACAAGGTAAATGTATGTAGGGATTGTCAAGTAGGTCCTGAACCAATTGTAGAGTACACCACCTGTAGGACCAAAGGAAGTCCTCCCATAATGATTCCCAGGCTCCTGGCTCCCATCCTAGCTCCTGTGTGGACTCCTGCCAGCTGTGACTCTATTTGCCAAGAGTTCTGTGTTCCTTTTGCTTGGATATGGCTCTTCCTTTCGTGCTAGGCTGCCGGTGTTCCCTGTCCAAGGTCCTGATTCTGAAGGTGAAGGTAGATCTGCCCAACAGGAGGTTGTGAAAGGGAACACAGGTTTTGCAAGCTGAGCTCTGGCTCCGCCACTCACCTGTGGGACCCAGAACTATTTGCCTCATCTTTGTATATCATCTGTAAAAGGGCTAATCATGAAACACTGCTTGCCTTGTTATTGCATATAACGTGCTGAGCTTGGTGCCTAGCCGAAGACAGGACCTCACTAATGGCAATGAAGTATATTTAACCCCTAAATTTATCTGGGGGTCTAGATCAGAATTCACAGGAGCCCTGGTAAACTGCCTACACTACATTCCTGAAGAAAGGCAAGGTTAAGAGATCAGGAAACCAGAGACAGAAAGCAAGGTCCAAAAATAGGATAATACCAGTCTTTGAAAGACAGGCAGCAGATGACATTCTTCACATACAAAAGAAGACAATATAGCAAGCATGGTTTAATGAAAAGAACACAGCCTTGGGCTCAGAAAGTTGGGTTCCATCATTTGGTGGTGTGTCTTGGAGCAGGTCCACTAGGCTCAGTGGTCAGTGGAAAGCTCTCTGCACAGGCAAGTTGGTGGGATGATCAGAAAGATCTTGAAGGAAGGGTCACTGTGTAAGATGAAGTAGGATTATTACAAAAAGGATAAAAAAGAAGGCCAGAGTGAGTAGGAAACTTCATAAAGCAAGTGAAATTTGAGGGATCCCTTAAAGGGATAGTTGAAAAGAAGGGGGGCAATTATTTAGGTGAATATGGGGGTTAAGTAAAAGACAGGGCCAGGAGAAAACCTATGATGAATTGAGAAATCAGTAAAAATGATCATTTTGGTTGAGATGGAAAGTTCTTACAGGATACAGTACTATGCAAGGCCAGGAAGATAGACTGAGGTCAGATAGTGGAGGCTAAATATTTATTATTATTTTATAGACAATGGGGGGCGATTAAAAGCTATGGCAGGGGATGCAAAATTAATGTTTGGCATTTTCTCCCGCTCTTGCCAATTCACATCAGATCCCATGACTCCCTTCCCAGGGTTACTCATATTAACAACTTTGTGAATGCACCTTTCCATGTTTTTCATGTTCATATGAACATATGAATATGAGTATATGTGCATGTATGTGTTTGTATACAGACAAGTATACATTATAAAGATACAAATACATAAGTGGGTTGGGTCACTATTATAAATTAGTGTCATCTATCTACATTTCTGCATCCTTTCTCACTCATGGAAATCCCTCTTAATCAACTCCTATAGTGCCAACACACTAATTTATTCTTCTAATGGTTGCATAATTGTCTATGGTGTAAATAGACCATAAGTTATTCAACCATTTCTAATTCCTTGGTACTTATTTCTTTTTCTCAAGGATTTTTTGTTTGTTTCTTAGATTGCTTTTCTATTTCAAAGCCCTCTGCAGCAAATACCTTTGTGCATATGTGTTTAAGTGTTAGTGGATCTCTTTATACTGGATAGATTTCTATGAGCGGCATTGCTGGTTTCAAAACACATATGCATTTTTAATTTTGATGAATTGTGCTAGATTGCTTTCAAAAACTACCCATTCAACATTTCTACATGCTGCATATGAAAGGACACTTTTTCCTACATCCTTCTCAGCATTAGCTGCTTTTTTTTCTTTTTTCTTTTCATTTCTTTTTTCGGGTCATATAATGATATCTCATTATTAGTTTAATTTTCATTTGCCTGAATCATTAGTGTATTTGAACATCCTTTCATATATTTCTCAGTCATTTGTAATTTCTTTACTTCCAATTGTTTGTGCATAAACATTATTCATTTTCTATTGGGATATTTGTCTTTCTTTTGTTGGAAGGTCTTGTATTTTAGAGACATTAACCTGAGCATGTGTTTGGCAGAATTGCCTGTAGGAGAGAGAGATAAGGCCATCAGGAAACAGCCACTTTGGTCTGAAAATGAGGTGATATGAGCCTCTTCTGAGGCTCGGGTCCTTAGCAATGTAAAGGAAGGGCTGAGGAAATGTTTTGGAAAAGGAATGACAGAACCAAGAAATTGATTGAATGTGGCTGCAGTGAGGAGGGGTGGGAAGAGATTGCAGTCATTCTGTGTTTTGCAAGTCTGATATTTGGGAAATTGGTTATTGCATTATAAAACCAGGGAACTTAGAGGAGGAACAAGAACTGTAGAAAAGAAGAGTTTGGCTTACAAATGAGATGAGTTTGAGGTAACAGTGAGTCATCCTGATGACAACTGAACTTGCAGCACTAGAATTTAGGAGAAGGGTCGAAGATTTTTAAGCAAACAGAAGAGCTCTGTGAAGAAGAGTAAGACAGGAGACAAACATGGCAGAGATTTTGTTTTTCTCAGTAGTGGCGAGCAGAGGAGGTATGAAATCTCAGAGAATTAGCTGCCTAATGTGCCCTAAACCTCCCAAAATATATCAGATTACAGAAGGAGGCCACACAGAAATTGTGTGTAGAAGAACAATAGGAATTTGAAGTCGGGTTGCCAGACTTAGCAATAAAAATACAGGTTGCTCAGTTAAATTTGATTTTTAGATAAACAATGAATAACATTTTAGGATAAGTATGTCCCATTCAATATTTGGGACATACTCGTGTTTAAAATATTCAATATTTGGGACATATTTTTATCCTAAAAAATATTAAATAATTGATACATACTTGTCCTGAAAATTATTCATTGTTTATCTGAAATTCAAATTTAAGTGGGCATCTGTATTTTATCTGACAATCCTACTTTGCAGCCTAATATCCTTGTCCAGCCATGTAATGCCAAGCAATCACTTCACCATCTCTAAAGAAAAGGTATTCTTTGAGATTGAAAAGCTTTTAATGGTAATATTCTAGGCAGTGAAATATCTGACTTTCTCTTTACTAACACTTTACCCATCTACAATAATGCAAAGATTATTGATGTCCATTCATATCTAGCCACTCTCTCAACAAATACTTATTGAGCACATGTCATGTGTAGAAGAAGGTGTTGGGTGAAATGTTCATAATAATGACCCCAAAGTAACTTGGACGTCATATACTGATAGCAGAACCATCAAAGGTTTAAAGCATGCTCAGGAGATTTTAATTGCTTAAATTTATTTTATTATATGTCGTTTAAAAGACTAGCTCTCCCATCTACTTATAGACAGTCTCTATTAAGCAGAATGTTAATTCCAATCTTAGTAAATAGTAATTGAGAAGATACCTTTTGGGGACCTTTCTGTCTAATAAATAATGCATCAAAAAATAATAATGTTTCACTTATTATCCCTCAACCAGCATATATTCCTCGAGGATTATACGAATTTCCCTTCTGCTGCTAGCCTTGGACAAGGTAGCTCTTCCTTCCTGAAATGTTTTTTTTTTTTTTTTTTTTTTTTATGTCTGAAACATTTATATTAACATATTTCCATACATATTTCCATACAAATACAAATATAAGATTTTTAGAAATTTCATGTAATGTCTGAAACATTTATATTAACATATTTCCATACATATTTCCATACAAATACAAGATTTTTAGAAATTTCATGTAATGTCTGAAACATTTATATTAACATATTTCCATACATATTTCCATACAAATACAAATATAAGATTTTTAGAAATTTCATGTACTGTCTGAAACATTTATATTAACATATTTCCATACATATTTCCATACAAATACAAATATAAGATTTTTAGAAATTTCATGTAATGTCTGAAACATTTATATTAACATATTTCCATACAAATAACCCAATGAAAGTTTAGTATTAGTTGTTTTGTTTGTTTTTTTATACTGCAGGTTCTTATTAGGCATCAGTTTTATACACATCAGTGTATACATGTCAATCCCAATCGCCCAATTCAGCACATCACCATCCCCACCTCATCGCAGTTTTCCCCCCTTGGTGTCCATATGTCCATTCTCTACATCTGTGTCTCAACTTCTGCCCTGCAAACTGGCTCATCTGTACCATTTTTCTACGTTCCACATACATGCATTAACATACGATATTTGTTTTTCTCTTTCTGACTTACTTCACTCTGTATGACAGTCTCTAGATCCATCCACTTCTCAACAAATGACTCAATTTCGTTCCTTTTTATGGCTGAATAATATTCCATCGTATATATGTACCACAACTTCTTTATCCATTCGTCTGTTGATGGGCATTTAGGTTGCTTCCATGACCTGGCTATTGTAAATAGTGCTGCAATGAACATTCGGGTGCACGTGTCTTTTTGAATTACGGTTTTCTCTGGGTATATGCCCAGTAGTGGGATTGCTGGGTCATATGGTAATTCTATTTTTAGTTTTTTAAGGAACCTCCATATTGTTCTCCATAGTGGCTGTATCAATTTACATTCCCACCAACAGGGCAAGAGGGTTCCCTTTTCTCCACACCCTCTCCAGCATTTGTTGTTTGTAGATTTTCTGATGATGCCCATTCTAACAGGAGTGAGGTGATACCTCATTGTAGTTTTGATTTGCATTTCTCTAATAATTAGTGATGTTGAGCATCTTTTCATGTGCTTCGTGGCCGTCTGTATGTCTTCTTTGGAGAAATGTCTATTTAGGTCTTCTGCCCATTTTTGGATTGGGGTGTTTGTTTCTTTGATATTGAGCTGAATGAGCTGTTTATATATTTTGGAGATTAATCCTTTGTCCGTTGATTCATTTGCAAATATTTTCTCCCATTCTGAGGGTTGTCTTTTCGTCTTGTTTATGGTTTCCTTTGCTGTGCAAAAGCTTTGAAGTTTCATTAGGTCCCACTTGTTTATTTTTGTTTTTATTTCCATTACTCTAGGAGGTGGATCGAAAAAGATCTTGCTGTGATTTATGTCAAAGAGTGTTCTTCCTATGTTTTCCTCTAAGAGTTTTATAGTGTCCAGTCTTATATTTAGGTCTCTAATCCATTTTGAGTTTATTTTTGTGTATGGTGTTAGGGAGTATTCTAATTTCATTCTTTTACATGTGGCTGTCCAGTTTTCCCAGCACCACTTATTGAAGAGACTGTCTTTTCTCCATTGTATATCTTTGCCTCCTTTGTCATAGATTAGTTGATCATAGGTGCGTGGGTTAATCTCTGGGCTTTCTATCTTGTTCCATTGATCTATGTTTCTGTTTTTGTGCCAGTACCATATTGTCTTGATTACTGTAGCTTTGTAGTATAGTCTGAAGTCAGGGAGTCTGATTCCTCCAGCTCCATTTTTTTGCCTCAAGACTGCTTTGGCTATTCGGGGTCTTTTGTGTCTCCATACAAATTTTAAGATGATTTGTTCTAGCTCCGTAAAAAATGCCATTGGTAATTTGATAGGGATTGCATTGAATCTGTAGATTGCTTTGGGTAGTATACTCATTTTCACAATGTTGATTCTTCCAATCCAAGAACATGGTATATCTCTCCATCTGTTGGTATCATCTTTAATTTCTTTCATCAGTGTCTTATAGTTTTCTGCATACAGGTCTTTTGTCTCCCTAGGTAGGTTTATTCCTAGGTATTTTATTCTTTTTGTTGCAATGGTAAATGGGAGTGTTTCCATAATTTCTCTTTCAGATTTTTCATCATTAGTGTATAGGAATGCAAGAGATTTCTGTGCATTAATTTTGTAACCTGCAACTTTACCATATTCATTAATTAGCTCTAGCAGTTTTCTGGTGGCAGTTTTAGGATTCTCTATGTATAGTATCATGTCATCCGCAAACAGTGACAGTTTTACTTCTTCTTTTCCAATTTGTATTCCTTTTATTTCTTTTTCTTCTCTGATTGCCGTGGCTAGGACTTCCAGAACTATGTTGAATAATAGTGGTGAGAGTGGACATCCTTGTCTCGTTCCTGATCTTAGAGGAAATGCTTTCAGTTTTTCACCATTGAGAATGATGTTTGCTGTGGGTTTGTCATATATGGCCTTTATTATGTTGAGGTAGGTTCCCTCTATGCCCACTTTCTGGAGAGTTTTTATCATAAATGGGTGTTGAATTTTGTCAAAAGCTTTTTCTGCATCTATTGAGATGATCATATGGTTTTTATTCTTCAATTTGTTAATATGGTGTATCACATTGATTGATTTGCGTATATTGAAGAATCCTTGCATCCCTGGGATAAATCCCACTTGATCGTGGTGTATGATCCTTTTAATGTGTTGTTGGATTCTGTTTGCTAGTATTTTGTTGAGGACTTTTGCATCTATATTCATCAGTGATATTGGTCTGTAATTTTCTTTTTTTGTAGTGTCTTTGTCTGGTTTTGGTATCAGGGTGATGGTGGCCTCATAGAATGAGTTTGGGAGAGTTCCTTCCTCTGCAATTTTTTGGAAGAGTTTGAGAAGGATGGGTGTTAGCTCTTCTCTAAATGTTTGATAGAATTCACCTGTGAAGCCATCTGGTCCTGGACTTTTGTTTGTTGGAAGATTTTTAATCACAGTTTCAATTTCATTACTTGTGATTGGTCTGTTGATATTTTCTGTTTCTTCCTGGTTCAGTCTTGGAAGGTTATACCTTTCTAAGAATTTGTCCATTTCTTCCAGGTTGTCCATTTTATTGGCATAAAGTTGCTTGTAGTAGTCTCTTAGGATGTTTTGTATTTCTGCGGTGTCTGTTGTAACTTCTCCTTTTTCATTTCTGATTTTATTGATTTGAGTCCTCTCCCTCTTTTTCTTGATGAGTCTGGCTAATGGCTTATCAATTTTGTTTATCTTCTCAAAGAACCAACTTTTAGTTTTATTGATCTTTGCTATTGTTTTCTTTGTTTCTATTTCATTTATTTCTGCTCTGATCTTTATGATTTCTTTCCTTCTGCTAACTTTGGGTTTTGTTTGTTCTTCTTTCTCTAGTTTCTTTAGGTGTAAAGTTAGATTGTTTACTTGAGATTTTTCTTGTTTCTTTAGGTAGGCTTGTATAGCTATAAACTTCCCTCTTAGAACCGCTTTTGCTGCATCCCATAGGTTTTGGGTCGTCGTGTTTTCATTGTCATTTGTCTCTAGGTATTTTTTTATTTCCTGTTTGATTTCTTCAGTGATCTCTTGGTTATTTAGTAACGTATTGTTTAGCCTCCATGTGTTTGTCTTTTTTACGTTTTTTTCCCTGTAATTCATTTCTAATCTCATAGCGTTGTGGTCAGAAAAGATGCTTGATATGATTTCAATTTTCTTAAATTTACTGAGGCTTGATTTGTGACCCAAGATGTGATCTATCCTGGAGAATGTTCCGTGTGCACTTGAGAAGAACGTGTAATCTGCCGTTTTTGGATGGAATGTCCTATATATATCAATTAAATCTATCTGGTCTATTGTGTCATTTAAAGCTTCTGTTTCCTTATTTATTTTCATTTTGGATGATCTGTCCATTTGTGTAAGTGAGGTGTTAAAGTCCCCCACTATTATTGTGTTACTGTCGATTTCCTCTTTTATAGCTGTTAGCAGTTGCCTTATGTATTGAGGTGCTCCTATGTTGGGTGCATATATATTTATAATTGTTATATCTTCTTCTTGGATTGATCCCTGGATCATTATGTAGTGTCCTTCCTTGTCTCTTGTAACATTCTTTATTTTAAAGTCTATTTTATCTGATATGAGTATAGCTACTCCAGCTTTCTTTTGATTTCCATTTGCATGGAATATCTTTTTCCATCCCCTCACTTTCAGTCTGTATGTGTCCCTAGGTCTGAAGTGGGTCTCTTGTAGACAGCATATATATGGGTCTTGTTTTTGTATCCATTCAGCCAGTCTATGTCTTTTGGTTGGGGCATTTAATCCATTCACGTTTAAGGTAATTATCGATATGTATGTTCCTATGACCATTTTCTTAATTGTTTTGGGTTTGTTTTTGTAGGTCCTTTTCTTCTCTTGTGTTTCCCACTTAGAGAAGTTCCTTTAGCATTTGTTGTAGAGCTGGTTTGGTGGTGCTGAATTCTCTTAGCTTTTGCTTGTCTGTAAAGCTTTTGATTTCTCCATCAAATCTAAATGAGATCCTTGCTGGGTAGAGTAATCTTGGTTGTAGGTTCTTCCCTTTCATCACTTTAAGTATTTCATGCCACTCCCTTCTGGCTTGCAGAGTTTCTGCTGAGAAATCAGCTGTTAACCTTATGGGGGTTCCCTTGTATGTTATTTGTCGTTTTTCCCTTGCTGCTTTCAATAATTTTTCTTTGTCTTTAATTTTTGCCACTTTGATTACTATGTGTCTCGGCGTGTTTCTCCTTGGGTTTATTCTGTATGGGACTCTCTGCGCTTCCTGGACTTGGGTGGCTATTTCCTTTCCCATGTTAGGGAAGTTTTCGATTATAATCTCTTCAAATATTTTCTCTGGTCCTTTCTCTCTCTCTTCTCCTTCTGGGACCCCTATAATGCGAATGTTGTTGCGTTTAATGTTGTCCCAGAGGTCTCTTAGGCTGTCTTCATTTCTTTTTATTCTTTTTTCTTTAGTCTGTTCCGCAGCAGTGAATTCCACCATTCTGTCTTCCAGGTCACTTATCCGTTCTTCTGCCTCAGTTATTCTGCTATTGATTCCTTCTAGTGTAGTTTTCATTTCAGTTATTGTATTGGTCATCTCTGTTTGTTTGTTCTTTAATTCTTCTAGGTCTTTGTTAATCATTTCTTGCATCTTCTCAATCTTTGCCTCCATTCTTATTCCGAGGTCCTGGATCATCTTCACTATCATTATTCTGAATTCTTTTTCTGGAAGGTTGCCTATCTCCACTTCATTTAGTTGTTTTTCTGGGGTTTTTTCTTGTTCCTTCATCTGGTACATAGCCCTCTGCCTTTTCATCTTCTCTGTCTTTCTGTAACTGTGGTTTTTGGTCCACAGGCTGCAGGATTGTAGTTTTTCTTGCTTCTGTTGTCTGCCCTCTGGTGGTTGAGGCTATCTAAGAGGCTTGATGGGAGGCTCTGGTGGTGGGTAGAGCTGACTGTTGCTGTGGCGGTCAGAGCTCAGTAAAAACCTTCCTGAAATGTTTTATTACTAATATCTATAGACAACATACATGTGTTAGATATCTTCATTTAACCCTCACAACAAATTTATGAAGGAGGGACTGTGAGCATATCATTTTACAAATGAAGAAATTAGACAGAGACCTTGAGTAACTCATCAAGATCTCACCGGAGGAAACAGATGAGCAGAATCCAATCCCAATGGATATGGCTCCAGGATGCAGGCTTATACCTCTAGCACTTGACTCCCTAACCCACTGCAAGGAAGTGGATGGAACTTCCACCTGCTGGATGGAACAGGTTGGCATTCTAAAAAATCCAGCCCTCAGCCAGGATTCACAGGAGGACTCTAATCTTAGAGGAAGCCGTGGAATGTAAGGTAGAGAAACAACAGATCTAGGATTCTAATAGATCCTATTTCCAGTGAACCACACTGGCTCCAAGAGCCATGAGCTGAGTCTGACTGGCTTCACGAGAGCTGAGGCATGTAGAGTTGAGCTCCAGTTCTAGACCTGGCTACCTGTGAGGGACTCTCAAGGAATAGAAATCATGTAGGAGCACTGTATGTCAGGATGCAGGGACTGGGGAGTCTGTCTGACATTTTAGACCCAAGAATGGAACTCAGGCTGATGTTCTCCTTCATGTCTGTCAAGATAAATGCAACCCATCAATATTATCAAGGAGACAAGACAGAGAGAGGCAAATGCTGAGGGGTTGGCACATGAGCAAGTACTGGAAAAATGTGTATGTGCCACAAGTTACTATAAACTATGTTCATAATTAGAAGATTGAGATTTGACTTATGATGGAAATATACAGTTAAATTATCCTTAAATACCTTTAATAGAATCCATTATGATTCTGAAAAACAGTACAAAAAGTTGAAACACAACACCAAAAGCCTGGATTATATTCGTAAATAAAGGAAGAACCTGTATTTGACACTATCCCACATTCTTATCTCAACAGCGCTGCCTGTGCAGTGCAGATTGGAGCTCTCAAAGCTTGAGGATCAAATTAAGCCCCCAATACTGAATACCACATCCCTATGATTTTCTAAACAAAGTCTCTAGTCTTCAGAAGAGTTAGTATGAAGTAAGGTAGAAGTACCTCTCCTTACCTCAACTTCTCCTTAGGCCTTGCCAAAGTCAATTCCATTCCATTCCTACTCCATGTCAGTTTGATGGTTTATAATAGTCAACTATTCATCTAATGCTTCCACAAATTGCTAATTCTTAATAAAGGGCACCTTTGTTAAGTAAACAGCTGGTAATGGAGGACATCTTTGATATATCAGCAACATCAGATAGCACATCATTCAGCAAAGGGGGAGAAAAGTTCATGGCATCCCATTAGGGAGGAAGCAGATGGGAAGGACACAAATTTCGGAACTGGAGAGAGCAGAGAGTACACCATAATTGAAGGTGTTAGTTATAGTTAGGTAAGCTTCAACCTGGCCACTCTAAAGCTGAGCAAGGAGTCTGGGGTCAAGAATAGCTGACCTAACAACCACTTACCTCTCTCTTCATTCTCTTCTCTAAACTAGACTGAGTGACATCTTTCATTCAACAATATTTGTAGAACCCTTTCTATGATCCAGGGACTGTTCCAGAGGCTGGGGACCCAACAGTCAATAGAACAGATAATAATTCCTGCCTTTACAGAATATTCATTATAATGCACATGAAGATAAATTCATAACGCCACCTCACAATTGTCTTTAGAAACAATGTAGTGTTTAAAAAAACACTTTTATATGACTGATTTCCCTTTAAAACTGAGACTGACAGGTGGTTATTGCTATAATATTGGTATTGTCACACCAGATACTCTGCCCAAATTATTCAGCTCCTGCTACCAAAGGACTTAACTCTGCAGCTACAAAGATGTGAGTGTTTAGAATGGTCACTTGCTGAAAAGAAAGGCTTTTTTTTTCAAGTTTAAAACCAATAAATAGAAATAATAGAGGGAAGAAAATAATCAGAAAAACAACACACATACACTCGCTCTCGGCACTCAGCATATATGTTTTTTTTAAAAATATGCCATTTATTTTTACAAAATGTCTGTGAGTTAGGTAGGAAGATGTGAAGCATTCATAATCTTTCCTTATCTCTTTTAACAGGTGAGAAAGAATGGCCTTTGGATAGGGGTGGGAATATCATGATGAATAAGCAGAGGTGGCATAAATAAATGGGAAGATGAAAATTAGAGCTCATGGGTGACTTAAACCCTCATCCAACCTCCTCACCTTACAGAGAAGGAAGCTGAAGCCAAGAGTAGGTGCCATACCTGATCTGACAACCACAAAACTAATTTGTAGCAGGTTTGGAAGCAAATTGACCTCCTTTGACCCTCAGTACAGGGTCTTCTCAATTACATCACATTCTCTCTCCTATTAACAAGAGATCACCTATAAATCATGCTCACGTTAGTAGGAATGTGTTTCAGAGCCAAGGCAGGAAGCCAAGGCAGGCACGGTGAAAACTGCAAGCTGCAGAAGATGATTAAAGAGCCAGTCATTGAGCCATTTGCCCCAAGTGCCTGTTTAAAAGGACCCTAAATCAACACTATAAATGTGACCAACATAGAAAATTATATTTACCAGGGAAAAGACTGAATGAAATCCCAAAAGATACTTTGAAAAGCAGCCTAAGAGTGTATAGATGAACGGGAGACCCTTCTGTAGCATGCTCTCATACTTACAGGTGTCTAGACTGCCTTTCAAAGTGGGTGGCTCTGGAAGATTGCAGACTAGGAGGATGCGGAGTTCATGTCTCCTCACAACTAGGACACCTACCAGGCACTGGTAGGGGACCACGAACACCTAAGGGGATGAGAGGAACCCCCAGCGACTGGGTAGGATGTGGTGGGGAGTGAGGGGGGAGGAGAAGTGGAGGTCAGACATGACTGGCTCCCCTGAGGGGCAGTTGGGGGAGAGGAAGTGTTCCCATGCCCAGAAGGGGAAAGGGGAGTACCGTTGGGAGGGCAGAGGATCAGAAGGGAGCATAGGCAGCATTTCCCCTGACCACTTGGGCCCTGGGGAGCCTGCTGAGATCCCGCACCAGATCCTCTGCCCACCGAGGTCCCCTCCAGCCACATGGGTCCTGAGGGAGTGGGAGGGAGGGAAGGGGGAGCAAAAGTAAAGGCCAGACAAATGGGACTGGCGCCCCTGAGGGGTAGCTGTGGGAAGGGAGGAGTTCCCACACCCGGTGGGGACCATCCATGGTTAGGGGTTCAGTGGTGAGGTGGGGAGACCCTCAGGAGAGCAGAGGAATGTAAGAGAGTTTGGCCAGCACTTTCTTTGCCTACCTGGGCACCAGAGAGCCTATTGGGCTCCCGGACCTCATCCTCCACCTTCGGAGGCTCCCTGCAGCAGTGCAAAGCCTAAGCCCCACCCCTACAACCCCACCCAGGGTCCTGCCTTACACATGACACTCTAAGACCCCCCCAGCAACCACGCTGGGCATAAACCCAGCCCACACACCCTCACCCAGGCCCTTACCTCCAAACTCTGGAAGTCCACACTCCGACACCCCCTCAGTCCGTGCTGCCATTCCCCCACTTCAGAGGGCCTAAGCTTAGGTCCCACCCCATGCTTAAGTGTCACCCCCAACCTAGACCTCACCCCCCCATCCTAAACCCCACCCCTGCCTAAGTTCCACCTTCCGCCTAAGTTCCACCCCCTCACAGCCAAGGTCATTTGTGGCCTTTTTTTTTCTTTCTTCTTTTAGGTTGTAGTTCTATTTTACCTTGTTGTTGTTGATTTATTTAAATTTTTATTTTTTCTAAGACATTTTTTACTTTTCTAATTTGTTATTTTTCTTCTCCTTTTGGCTTTCCCCCTTTTTTTTTTTTTCTTTCTTTTTTCTGTTGTGGTTCTGTTTTACCTTGTAGTTGTTTCAATTATATTTTTATTTTTCCTAATATATTTTTATCTTTCTACTTTTATTTTATTATTTATTCTCCATTATTGTACCACTCCTTTTTTTTCTTTTCTTTTGCTGTGCTGCCCAGCTTGTGGGGTCTTGGTTCCCAGGCCAGGGGTAGGGCCTGAGATCCTGTGATGGGAGCGCTGAGTCCAAATTGCTGAACTAACAGAGAACCTCAGACCCCAGGGAATATTAATCGCAGTGAGGCCTCCTGGAGGTCATCTCAGCACCAAGACCCAGCTCTACCCAACTGTGTTGGATGCCTCAGGCCATACAATGAGTAAGACAGGAATACAGCCCCACCCATTAAAAAAGATGAGATGACAAAAACATCTTACCAGTGGGCAAAGTCAAGATGGCAGTTGGGGATGACATGGAGTTCGTGTCTCCCCAAAACTAGGGCACCAGCTGGATGCTGGTAGGGGACCTCGACACCCAAGGGACTGGGAGGAACCCCCCGAAGGACGAGGTAGGACATGGGGGAGGAAAAGTGGAGGTCAGACAGGACCAGTGCCCCTGAAGGATTGCTGGGAGGGGAGAGGGGTTCCCACACCTGGGGGGACCCTCAGGAGCTAAGAGGATTAGGAGGGAGTGTGACTAGCCTCTCCGCTTCCCAGTTGGCCCCAGGCCAGGTCCCCCACCCTCCGAGGCCCCGTCTGGGCCACACTGGTCCTAGGGCAATAGGAGGGAGTGAGGAAGAGGGAAAGAGGAGGAGAGGAAGATGGGGTGGGACCCTTCAGGGATGGGGGATCAGGGGAGGTGCTGCAGGCATTAGTTCTGTCCACTCAGCCGCAGGAAACCTGTTGGGCTTCTGGGACTGGTACCCTGCCTTCTGGGGCCCAATCCAGCAGCATAGGCTCTAGGGGCATAGAAGGGAGGGAGGGGGGAAGAAGAAGAGAGGCCAATGGGTAGAGGCCTTTTGGGATTGGAGGATAAGGGGGAAACACGCCTAGCATTTCCCCACCTACTTGGGCCCAGTGAGCCTGCTGGGGTCCTGGACCTGGTCCTCTGCCCTCCAAGGCTAGAGGCACTCCTGGGCTCCACCTGCTGCGTTGAGCCTAAACCCCATCCCCCATGCCCCCAGGGACTTTTCTGGCCCTGTGGGTCCTTAACATAGGCCCCACCCACCACCTAAACCGCACCCCTGCCTAAGCCCCACCACCCCAGCCAAGACCTTTTCCGGCTCTTTTTGTTTTTTTTTCTCCTCTTTTTTATTATTGTGGTCTGTTTCAACTTCTGACTGTCATTTCATCTATATTTTTACTTTTTATTCTTTCTAACATATCTTTTAGTTTTCTAATCTTATTTTAATTTTTACTCTTTGTTATTGTTCTCCTATTTTCCTTTTTTCTTATTTTTCTTTTTTTTTTTGGCCACCCTGCATGGCATGTGGGATATTGGTGAGGCCTGAGCTCCTGAAGTGAGAGCTCCAAGTCCGAACAACTGTACTAACATAGAACCACAGAACCCAGGGAATATTCATCAGAGTGAGGTCTCCCAGAGGTCCTCATCTCAGCACCAGGACCAAGCTCTACACAACAGCCTACAAACTCCAGTGCTGGAAGCCTCAGGCCAAACAACCATTAGGACAGGAACACAATCCCACCAATCAAAAAAAAAAAAAAATGGGACAAGAAAAAAATATGTCACAGATGAATGAGAAAGGTAAAACCTTACAAGACCAAATAAATGAGGAGAAAATAGGCAACCTACTTGAAAAAGAATTCAGATTAATGATAGTAAAGGTGATCCAGAATCTCAGAAATGGAATGGAGGTACAGATTGAGAAAATACAAGAAATGTTTAACAAAGATCTAGAAGAAGTAAAGAACAAAGAGAGATGAACAACACAATTACTAAAATGAAAAATACATTAGAAGAAATCAATAACAGAATAACTGAGGCAGAAGAACAAATAAGTGAGCTAGAAGACACAATGGTGGAAATAACTGCTAAGGAGCAGAATAAAGAAAAAAAAATGAAAAGAAATGAAAACAGCCTAAGAGACCTCTGGGACAATATTAAAGGCACTAACATTCAAATTATATGGGTCCCAGAAGAAGAAGAGAAAAAGAAAGGGTCTGAGAAAATATTTGAAGAGATTATAGTGGAAAAATTCCCTAATGTGGAAAAGGAAATAGTCACCCAAGTCCAGGAAGTGCAGAGAGTCCCATACAGGACAAGCCCTAGGAGAAACACACCAAGACACATATTAATCAAACTAACAAAAATTAAATTCAAAGAAAAATTATTAAAAGCAGCAAGGGAAAAGCAAAAATAGCATACAAAGGAAGCCCCATAAGGTTATCAGCTGATTTTTCAGCAGAAAGTCTGCAGGCCAGAAGGGAGTTGCAGGATATACTTAAAGGGATGAAAGAGAAAAACCTACAACCAAGATTACTCTACCCAGCAAAGATCTCATTCAAATTCAATGGAGAAATCAGACAAGCAAATCTAAGATAATTCAGCACCACCAAACCAGCTGTACAACAAATACTAAAGGAACTTCTCTAAGCGGGAAACATGAGAGAAGAAAAAAACCAAAAAACAAATACAAAACAATTAAGAAAATGGTAATAGGAACATACATATCAATAATCACCTTGAATGTAAATAGATTCAATGCTTCAACCAAAAGACATAGACTGGCTGAATGGATACAAGAACAAGACCAGTATATATGTTGTCTACACGAGACCCACTTCAGACCTAGAGACACATACCGACTAAAGTGAAGGGATGGAAATAGATATTCCATGCAAAAGGAAATCAAAAAAAAGCTGGAGTAGCAATACTCATATCAGGTAATATATACTTTAAAATAAAGAATGTTACAAGAGACAAGGAAGGACACTACATAATGATCAAGGGATCAATCCAAGAAGATAAAACAATTATAAATATATATGCACCCAACATAGGAGCACCTCAATACATAAGACAAATGCTAACAGCTATAAAAGAGGAAATTGACAGTAACACAATAATAGTGGGGGACTTCAACACCTCACTTACACCAATGGACAGATCATCCGGACAGAAAATAAATAAGGAAACGGAAGCTTTAAATGACACAATAGACCAGATAGATTTAATTGATATTTATAGGACATTCCACCAGAAAGTGGCAGATTACACTTTCTTCTCAAGGGCACATGAGACATGCTCCAGGATAGATCACATCTCTGGTCACAAATCAAGCCTTAGAGAATTTAAGAAAATTGAAATCATATCAAGCATGTTTTCTGACCACAATGTTATGAGATTAGAAATCAATTACAGGAAGAAAACTGTAAAAAACACAGATAGATGGAGGCTAAACAGTGTGCTACAAAATAACCAAGAGATCACTGAAAAACTCAAAGAAGAAATTAAAAAATACATAAAACAAATGACAATGAAAACATGATGACCCAAAACCTATGGGATGCAGCAAAAGCAGTTCTATTAGGGAAGTTTATAGCAATTCAAGCTCATCTCATGAAGCAAGAACAATCTCAAATAAACAATCTAACCTTACCCTTAAAGCTACTAGAAAAAGAAGAACAGAGAAAACCCAAGGTTAGCAGAAGGAAAGAAATCATAGAGAGAAGATTCAGAAATAAATGAAAAAGAAATGAAGGAAATGATAGCAAAGATCAATAAAACTAAAAGTTGGTTCTTTGACAAGATAAACAAAATTGATAAACCTTTAGCCAGACTCATCAAGAAAAAGAGGGATAGGACCCAAATCAGTAAAATTAGAAATTAAAAAAGAGAAATCACAACTGACACCACAGAAATACAAAGGACTGCAAGAGACTACTACAAACAACTATATGCCAATAAAATGGACAACTATGAAGAAATGAACAAATTCTTGAAAAGGTACAATTTTCCAAGATGGAACCAGGAAGAATTAGAAAATATAAACAGACCAATCACAGGTAATGAAATTGAAACTGTAATTTAAAATCTTCCAACACACAAAGTTCCAGGACCAGAAGGCTTCACAGGCAAATTCTACCAAACATTTAGAGAAGAGCTAACACCTATCCTTCTCAAACTCTTCCAAAAAATTGCAGAGGGAGGAACACTCCCAAATTCATTCTAGGAGACCACCATCACCCTGATACCAAAACAAGAAAAAGATATCACAAAAAAATAAAATTACAGACCAATATTACTGATGAACATAGATGCAAAAATCCTCAACAAAATGCTAGCAAACAGAGTCCAACAACATGTTAAAAGCATCATATACCATGATCAGGTGGGATTTATCCCAGGAATGCAAGTATTTTTCAACATACACAAATTAATCAATGTGATACACCATATTAAGCAATTAAGGAATAAAAACCATATTATATCAATAGATGCAGAAAAAACTTTTCACAAAATTCAACACTATGATAAAAACTCTACAGAAAATGGGCACAGAGGGAACTTATCTCAACATAATAAAGGCCGTATATGACAAACCCACAGCAAACATCATTCTCAATGGTGCAAAGCTGAAAGCTTTTAAAATAAGATCAGGAAAGAGACAAAGATGTCCAGTCTCACCAATCTTATTCAACATAGTATGGGAAGTCCTAGCTTGGCAATCAGAGAAGAAAAAGAAATAAAAACAATACAAATTGGAAAAGAAGAAGTAGAACTGTTTCTGTTTGCAGATGACATGACACTATACATAGAAAATCCTAAAGATGCCAACCAGAAAACTACTAGAACTAATCAATGAATTTGATAAGGTTGCAGGATACAAAATTAATGCACAGAACTCTCTTGCATTCCTATAAACTAATAAACAAAAAATCAGAAAGAGAAATTAAGGAAACAATCTCATTTACCACTGCAACAAAAAGAATAAAATATGTTGGAATAGACCTACCTAAGGAGGCGAAAGACCTGTACTTGGAAAACTATAAAACATTGATGAAAGAAAACAAAGATGACACAAACAGATCGAGAGATATACCATGCCCTGTATTGGAAGAATCAATATTGTGAAAATGTTTATACTATTCAAAGCAATCTACAGGTTCAACGCAATCCCTATCAAATTACAAATGGCATTCTTCACAGAATTAGATCAAAAAATTTTACAATTTATATGGAAACAAAAAAGACCCCGAATAGCCAAAGCAATCTTGAGAAAGAAAAATGGAGCTGGAGGAATCAGGCTCCCTGACTTTAAATAATACTACAAGGCCACAGTAATCAAGACAGTATGGTACTGGCACAAAAACAGAAATATAGATCAATGGTACAGGATAGAAAGCCCAGATATAACCCCATGCGCATATGGTCACATAATTTATGACAAAGGAGTCAAGAACATACAATGGAGAAAAGACAGTCTCTTCAATAAATGCTGCTGGGAAAACTGGACAGCTACATGTAAAGGAATGAAATTAGAACACTTCTTAGCATCATACACAAAAATAAACTCCAAATGGATTAAAAACCTAAATGTAAGACCAGACACTATAAAACTTTTAGAGGAAAACATAGGACAAACACTCTTTGATATAAATCACAGCAAGATATTTTATGACTCACCTCCTCGAGTAATGAAAATAAAAACAAAAATAAGCGAATGGGACCTAATGAAACTTAAAAGCTTTTGCACAGCAAAGAAAATCGTAAACAAGATGAAAAGACAACCGTCAAACAGAAGAAAGTGTTTGGAAATGAAGCAACAGACAGTGGATTAATCTCCAAAATATACAAACAGCTCATGCAGCTCAATATAAAAAAAAAACACCTAATCAAAAAATGGGTGGAAGACCTAAATAGACATTTCAGCAAAGAAGACATACAGATGGCCAAGAGGCACATGAAAATATGCTCAATAGCACTAATTATTAGAGAAATGTAAATCAAAACTACAATGAGGTATCACCTCACACTGGTCAGAATGGCCATCATCAAAAAATATACAAACAGTAAATACTGGAGAGAGTGCATAGAAAAGGGACCCCTCTTGCATGTAAGTTGATACAACCACTGTGGAGAACAGTATGGAGGTTTCTTTAAAAACTAAATATAGAACTACCATATGACCCAGCAATCCCGCTACTGGGCATATATCCTGAGAAAACCATAATTCAAAAAGACACATGTACCTCTGTATTCATTGCAGCACAATTTACAATAGCCAGGACATGGAAACAACTTAAATGTCCATTGACAGATGAATGGATAAAGAAGATGTGGTACATATATATAATGGAATATTACTCAGCCATAAAAAATAATGAAATTAGGTCATTTGTAGAGATGTGGATGGACCTAGAGTCTGTCATACAGAATGAAGTAATTTAGAAAGAGAAAAACAAATATCATATATTAACACATATATGTGAAATCTAGAAAGATGTTATAGATGAAACTATTTGCAGGGCAGGAATAGAATGGTAGATGTAGAGAACTGACATGTAGACACAGGGATGGAAGGCACGAGTGGGATGAATTGGGAGATTAGGTTTGACATAAATGCACTACCATATGTAAAATAGATAGCTAGTGGCAACCTGCTGTATAGTGCAGGGAGCTCACTTTGGTGCTCTGTGATGACCTAGATGGGTGGGATAGGAATAGGGGAGGGAGCTCCAAGAGGGAGGGGATATATGTATACATATAGCTGATTCACTTCACTGTACAACAGAAACTAACACAACATTTTAAAACTATTATACCCCAATTAAAAAAAAAAAGTGGGTGGCTCTGATTATCTGAAGAAGCCTGTTCTGCTGATTGAACCCATGATGTGGGGCCTGCTAGCAGCCATCTCCTGTTTTGCTTTGCTTTGGGTAACATTCAACTTCCACTCTAAATAAAAGATAAACCAGTTTGTAAAGACCATCTCTTGAAAGAAGACCAATGTATCAGCTTGCCTGGCTAACCACGTTGTGGCTGATTGTCTTTTTGGTAGGTACAACTACCTACCAAATGTAAAAAAAAAGTGGTAATGCAGGGAAAATTCTTTGTATTACTGAAAGTCCTTGCCCTGAGACTGACCCAACAATCATCTCTTCTTATTCAGAACCCTCTGGCCCCCATTTTTTTTTTTTTTTTTTTTTTTTTTTTGGTTCTCAGATGCCAGCCAATAGGTTTCAGGTCCCAAAGTAAGATAGTAAGAACTTTTTTGGTATACTTGAAAGAAGAGCCATATGGTTTCAACTGGCAAGGAGGAAAGTGAATGGTTATACTTTCTGAAATTCATAATTTAAATGAACAAGTGAATTAAAGATTCAGGAAGACTGTGTGTTTGGCTCAGATTTGCTTAGACGTGGAGTCTGAACCTACATTCATATCTGATGTCCTTCCATGTTACCTTCTCTGAGGTGACCATCCTTATTTTTAACTATAAAGAAACTGTATTCTCTTTTACACATATACATAGATTGTGATGTCTGGGTTTAAAAGGTATGCTCTGGGAATTCACATGTTGATAAATTATTAAATGGTTTTCTGGCTTGTCTATTGAATTTTCATTTTGAAAGTAAAAATTAGATGACAAATATCAAAATATTTTATGGGTAGAGATATAATTTACAACTTAGTGTTTATAAAAATTAAACAAAAAACTTATCAATAGTGTATCTCCAGGAAAAATTCCAAACTTACAGCAAATTCTCACCTGACCCTTTTCCGTTGCCCATTGCCTGCCTGACATCCACACATTTCTTCTTTTAGAAAGGAATTTTTCTGTTCGTTAGAGAGGGATTGATATCATCTCTTCACTACAAGCATTAGCCTTAATTAGCCTTAGCCAATCCTTGATGTGGTGATCAATTCAGGGATGAACACATGATCTAAGATGAGTAAGGGAAAGGCAAATTCTTTCTCCCACTGACATGAACATGAAGGAAAGTAGCTTCATTTGGTAGAAGAAATTCTGATGCAACCACAAGGAGTGTCAGCCTTGAACTAAAGCCAGCACCATGGATATCAGAGCAGAGAGACTGAAAAACAAACAAAGAAAAACAAAGACAAAAAGCAAAACAAAACAAAAAAAAACTGTTTCTTGTGTACATCATCAATTAGTTGTCAGATCAACTTTTTCCTGAAACCTTAAATGCTGTGTTCTCAATATATCAATAAATAAATTGTTTTCTTTTCTTTTGTTTTAAAATCAGTTTGAGGTTTTAATGTTCTCATCCCTTGCAAGCAGAAGAATCTTAAGGTATTATTGCTCACCCAAGATCTATGCAATGAATATGTGCTGGTTTACTAGTTGAAAGACTTTCTACATCCAAAGTATGCATGTTATTCTACATGTAGCATAATAGCAAACACATGTTGTTCCCCATGATAGACATGCTACATCTATATCCAAATGTTCACTGAGAGGATAATGATTGCACCTGATATTCTTCCAGAACCTAATTCTCAAATCTGTGTTCTTCCTTTTCCCCTTTCTGTAAATACTTAAATTCAATTTTTAAAGTTTATTTCCCAGATGTTAATCACATATATTGGCCCATAACAAAATGTCTTTTTTTCCTCCAAAGTAGGTAGTTAGCCCTCCTATAATAACCTCAATCTTATCTACATCAAATCACCAAGATCTTACCCCTTTTTAAAATTTTCCTTCTGCAGATGTATTCTCAGTGGCCCCTGCTCCCATGACATGACGATGAGTTTGGGATCATTCACGGTGTTTAAACCTTTCAGGAACATTTTACACTTGAAAAATCCTCTTAAAGTGAATATACATCATTGAACATGATTATCCAGGCTTAGAAGAATAATACATAGAACAATATAGTCTCTGTGGAATTTGCTAGCAATCGTGCCCATGAATCTCTGTTCACATTTTCAATTCAATTTTAGATTTGTTGTTAATTAAATACTTTGTCCTTACCTTCCATCTCTTGAAATCAAAATCTCAGGGTTAGAAGGTACTTTAAAGATATTATAAAGCAGTGCCTCTCAATCTGGTTTGGGATCACACTTTGGAACCCATCGATCTGGGAAGCTTATTAAATACACACGATCAGACCCCACTCTTACTTAGAGAACATGTGAAATTTCAAAAAGATTCCCAGTGGCTCTAATGTGCATTCTGATTTTAAAATCACAGAAGAATCATTTTAAAAACCATTTAGAAGTTGCAATTAATCTTATAACTTTTATATGTGGCTATATATGGATAACCTCAGCAATAGGTAATTTGCTATCTTTTGAGACAATCCGTCCCAACTGTGGACAGTTGTTTTAGAAACATTTGTCTTGAATTAAGCCTATAATCTATCTTCTGGTAACCACTGACCATCAATTTTAATTCTACCCCTTAGGAACTACATAGAAGTCAATTCCATCTTCCACACACTATCCTTGTTATTACAAGCTATTACACCACCACCCCAACCCTGCTTAAGTTTTCTCTTTTCCAAAAGAAACAGCTTTATTTCCTTCATCATTTCCATTATGGTTTCAAATGTCCTCACCACCACTTTCATCTTCATTCTCTCAACTTCCAACCTTGTTTTCTGAACAAGCCACCCTTCTTGGATAGAAAAGAAAAAAATAATAATAAAGGGGATTAACAAGTATATATGAATTTAAGTCTTTGGGCCTTGTAGTGGATTCAATGTGGCCTCTAAAAAGATATGTAACTTTCTAATTCTCAGAATCCATGAATGTTATCTTATTTGGAAAAGAGGTCTTTGCAGAGGTAATTAAGTTTAAGGATTGTGAGATAAGAAGATCATCCTGGATTAGGCCTGGGTGGGCTCTAAATCCAATCATAAGTGTCTTTATAGGGACACATAAGAGGAGAAGTCCATGTGAAAATGAAGGCAGAGATTGGAACAACGCATCAACAAGCTAAGAATGACCTGGAGCCACGAGAGGCTGGAAAAAGCAAAGAACAGACACTTCCCTAGGGCCTTATGAGAAAGCTCTATTCCACCAACACCTTGATTTCCAAGTTCTTTCCCCCAAGGGTGTGAGAAAATAAATATGTGTCATTTTAAACCATCAAGTTTGTGATAATTTGTTATGGCAATCTTAGGAAACTAGTACAGGCCTTGATATCTAAAATTTAGGGAGAAAAAAATTAGAAACATTATTAAATAATCACTTTTGATTTTCAATAAGAATTTTTGATGATCAGGTAATATGTCAGTTTAAAACAAAGATCAAAAAAGTCCTTGATATTCAGAATACAAAGCCAATTTTTAGCAGGTAATGATGCCAAATTTATTACCTTTTTCTCTGTTTGAATATAGATCATTGATAAATCTCTTAAAAGTGTGAAAGACCAGAAGGGTTCTCAGCACAGAGAAAAGAAATGATTCCTAGGAGACAGCATTAAGTGCAAATAAAACATTATAAGCTTTACTTTTTTTTTCTTGAGAGGATTAATAAGCATTCAGGTCAGGGGGTGCTACAGATAGGATATATCTTGATTTGGGGCATTTGGCAAAGTCAAAATATGGTTTGGGGAAAAATGCAGGAAGGTGAACTGAATGATAGTAGTATTATGTGATTCACAAAATGAAAATGTTAATTAATGGCCAGCAGGAAAGGAAACTTCAGGGATGCCACTGTCTTATACATCGAACTTATCCTCTTTCACCATATCTTTGTAATTATGGGTAAATTAAAACCTTTCTGCTTATGAAATTTATGGAGAATGGAACAATCACTACACATACTGAAAAATATTTCAGGACCAAAATATGTCAATAGGTTAAAAGAGTCTATCTCCATCATTTTTTCAAAACCCAACATCTACATAGATACCTTCCAGGCTGCCATGGTGTGTATGGAGTGAGGTTCACTCTAGCTACAGCTAGGCATTTGGGCTTTTACCCCAGCCACACAGAAAATCTTTTATTTATTATACATTGGTGACACATGATATTTCTTTTGACAAAAAGGCTCACTCTACTAAACAAATACGTATGAAAAACTGAAGCCTAGAACAACTGATCCAAAGCAAACTTAAGAAGTTTAATATCTGTAAAGACCTAGATTCAGCCATTTATTTAACGAACACTTGTAGGAGGTCATCAAGAAGACATGACCATGAGTAATCGGAGGCACTCAGGTACCACCAGGTAATTGGAGGTTCCTCACCACTCCCAACCCCTACTCCATCCTTGAAATGTAATTTCTGCCCACAGCGGAAACCATTTTCAAGGATGCAGCCTTGAGAGGGTAATGTGTTTTTGAGACAACCTGGACTCAGTTAAGTCTTCTATATAAAGTCTTAAGATTCTGGTGGGTGGGTGCTGAGATCTACTCGTCTTGTGATGCCTAAGATAAGCCTCATATGTAAGGTCCCTTGCTTACTAAACCTGCCACCTACCCATCTGTGTGGTCTGCCTCTTTCTTCTGTCTCTCCTTACCCTCAATGTACAGGCTCACATTTGGGAACCAACAAACACTTGCAAAACATTTATTATGTGCCAGCCATATTTCTAAGCACTTTACAAATATTAATTTATTTAATCTTCATGGCAAACTTACAGTGTAGGTACTATAATTACTCTGATTTTACTGATGAGGAAACGGACAGAGAGGGGTCAAGTAATTTGTCTGAGGTCATAGCACTGATATGATTATGTGAGTAGTTTGGCTGTGGCATCCTTGTGGTTAATCAGTATCCTTTGCTGATTCTAAATGTATTTTAGGAGCACAAGAAAGAGAATTCTTGATTTTTTAGCACTTGAACCGATCTGTTGTGATGATGGTGCCACTTCCACTCTAGAACATATTGTTATGTTTAGGAGACTGAACTTCATGGGAATGTTCACCTACTGAAGCTCCTTTTAATGAGAGCATCCAGAACAGTGGCTGGTAGGGAAATCATGCTATAGCTGGGGTTCTTGAGAGTAACAAGAGTGTTGAGCCTGAATCAGAAAAGACATGCAAGGCAAAAATAAACAACATGTGTAAATATTTGATGGACTAAAGGTGGAATAGTAATTAGACACATCCTGTGCTGTGAGAAAGCAGAAATTAATCTGATGGACAAAATTTTAAGGAGAACATGATCAGTAGAGCTCTCCCACAACAATTATAAGGTGGTGAATTCTAAACTACACATTTTGTGTTAGTAAAAATTGGTGACCCACTGACAGGCTTGTAGTGGAAAAATGTTCTGCATTGTGTGGGGAGCTGGATTAGATAATCTGTAGGTTTCCTTCCAAATATTAGATTCTATTTTTCTATGTTTATTTTTCTGCAGGCATGCTGAGAAACTGACATGGCAATCAATGAGAGTTTTTGCTTGAATAAATTTTTCAAAGTCAAGCCCATGTTTCTCAGGAATTCTATTGTATCTCCTTTCTCTACCACTTTCCAAATGCCTATTCTAAATTGAAAGAAATCCACAAGAGCAATTTCTTTCTAATTACATAATTGCTGCATTTGGGTGTAGCATCTACTGGAAAAAAATGGCTTGACATTCTGAGATTTTAGTAAAGAGTTGCCTAGTAAAGAACCCAGACTCAAATAACTGTTTACTTAAAACTGGAATTTACTGAAAAACCTCAAACACTGTTTCCCCCTTACACTGTCACATAATTAAATAATTTGACAATTAATTACTTTCAGGAGAGATAACTTATTTTCATTAAAATATGTAAATATGCATCCCTTGCTGTGATTTTTTTTCTTAATGTTGTTTTTTCACCCAGTGTTGTGATGATGCTCCATGATAAAGGGTTCACAATAGGTTTCACGTCATAGGCTAGAGATTTATACCTCAGCCCTAAAGAATGCTTTTCACCCTGCAACTTGGGGTCCTCTGCCCCAGCTACGCACAATGCGAATTTCACAGCAGCCTCAAAGGTTAATGGTTTGCTCTCTCTCCCTGTCTTTGTGTACCTCAGTCTTCAGTTTCTAGGACTCAGTTTGTCTTAAGACATTATTGATAAAAGAAGACATTGTATCAAAAAAAAATCTAAAGAGCAAATCCAATGGGGGAACAAATACACACGCAAAAAACAAGCAAAAACACAAAACCTTGCATTTTGGATTATTTAGATAGGATTGTGATAAAGAAAAGATGTAATG
Source organism: Balaenoptera acutorostrata (assembly GCF_949987535.1). Lineage (NCBI taxonomy): Eukaryota > Metazoa > Chordata > Mammalia > Artiodactyla > Balaenopteridae > Balaenoptera > Balaenoptera acutorostrata. The sequence goes on from NC_080076.1 coordinate 39,500,153, forward strand.
ACACCAAACATATAGACATCAAGTTTCCACTGCATGCAAGGCGCCATGTGTGCAGTTGTGAGGCATGAAACATACAACTAAAAAAAGTTCCGTTAAAGGAATTCGTATTTCTTATCAAAACCAAATATAGAATAAGCTGGTTTGGCACTATAGAGAGAATATTTATGTAGGGGAAGGCAATAGGATGAAGCAGTGTTTACTATATGTCTATAATCAGATATATACTCACCTAAAATAGTTCTATGATCATCACATCAAATTACAGAAGGCAAAGTAAAAAAGCAAAACTTCTCTTGGGTCCTGTCTCTTCCTTAATGAGACAAGTTATGGCATTCAGAAAGACTACCAACTACTAAAGAATGTCATATGGAAAGCAAACATGGGGAGTACCAGTGGCCTAAACCCAGAGATTCAAAGTTAAGAATTGAGATCTTTCTATTGAAAGATTACTAACAAACAGAGACTGCAGATGCTCATCCATTACCCACATTGCCTGAGAAATCTCTAATTATTAAGAGTCAAAATGACTTGTCAGGCAGTCTTTTCAGGCTTGTTAGCTGATCTAAATCTCAATTGATTAAAGAAGGGAGAGAAGGCCAAGGCATAATGTGGTATCATCACTAAAGACACATTCAGGTATATGTAGTTGCTACATGATAGCTGTGTTTAATAGGAGAAGAATTTGAACTTTTTTTCTAGGAAAGCACCACCCCTTCCCCTGTTTTTATTTTAAAGAAATATATGGCTTATTGTTGGGGATGCTACTTCATCCTTAAACACACACATACCTGCACACTTATGAAAGATCTATTTGTCTAGGAAAAAAACAAACAAACAAAATCTTTGTTTTGGTGAGGTTTTCTTTTTTCTTGATTGATTACACTCCATTGGAGAAAGTTGCTTAGCTATTGGCTATTCTACACTGAAATCATGTTTTCTGGTCTTTAATTTTTTGTACCCACTAAAATCTCTAAAACTGAAAAAGAAGAGCAAACTGAAATACAGATGTAATAAAATGTTATTTGATCAGAAAGATGATAATAATCTTCAAAATAAATTAAATGTCATTCATACAAAGAGGTTTATTATCAGGTGTTGAAATAACTATGTATTACCGAAACTGATGTGTTTTAGAGATTTTACTTTTAAGAAGAACTGACCATATTAGGCAGGGGGAAACATGATATTAGAGAAGATGGTGTATTTCTTAGTGCAAATCAAGTAAGTGAAAACCTTTATTTTATTATTTTTATTTTGCATTTTTTGTTTTACATGGAACTGTTTTTAAGGAGCCTAATCATTTGGTGTTTTCTAATTTGTTTTCCAAGTCCCCTTTCTTGGGTTAAGCACTCTATCCCCAGGCCTTTAAAATGAAATGCTAACAGACCATTAACTGCAGTGGCACTCAGAGGCCTCTCCATTAGAGCTTCTGCTTTGTTAATTAAAGACACACCATCAAGGCTGCAAGGGTCTGAATCATGACCTACCTTTTGAGATCAGTTTGCAAATGTCTCTTGACTACTTTATGTGCAACTTAACTTTCAAATAAAATCCAAGAAAAAATGAAAACCCTTCTCTTTCCCCAACATCTATAAGAATGTATAGTTTATAGGAAAATGCAACAGAGAGGAGCCTCATTTATCTCAAGTCATTAAGGAAGATAATGCTATAAGATAAATGGTTCTAGAGAAAAAAAAAAAAATGCTGCCTTTTTTCAGTTAATTATTTGAATGGGAATAGGTCATTCTATAGCATACTATATGTTTCCTGTATTTTTATTCCTTTATTTCTGTTGTGAAATAAAAAAGAGTATGCATACAACACAAATGTACAGTTCAATATTATATTATAAGCATATTCTCCTCTAACAAGCCTTTCCCCTGCAATTCAGGAGAGGAAACAATGCCAGCAAAACTCCTGAAACAAACACTACCCTGATTTTTACTGTAATCACTTCATTGCTGTTGTTTTTTAATCACTTAGTTATGCATGAAAAAAAAAGCATGGTCTAGTTTTCCAATTTATGTAGTATTTTATAAAAGTATTCAGAGGTTAAGTATTCCTTTGTGTCTAACTTCTGTCAGTCAACATTACAATTTTAGAACTCATTCTTGTATATAACTGTACTTTATTCTTTTTTATTGCTGCATAGTATTCCATTATATGAATATATCAAATTTATTTATTCATAATACCACTGATGAACACTTTTGTTGTTTTCAAGTTAAAAATACTGTTCTTATGGGGACTTCCTCAGTGGTCCAGTGGGTAAGACTCCATGCTCCCAACACAGGGAGTCCAGGTTCGATCCCTGGTTGGGGAATTAGATCCTGCATGCATGCTGCAACTAAGAGTTCACATGCCGCAACTAAGAAGCCTGCATGCTGCAAGTAAAAATGCTGCAACGAAGATCCCGCATGCCACAACTAAGACCAGGAGCAGCCAAAATAAATATAAAAATAAATAAATATTCAAAATTAATCCACAACTAAGTCTCATAAGTTAGGCATTTGTTTTAAAAAAATACTGCTCTTATGAACATTCTTGTTTATGTACCCTGGTGTGCATTCATAGATGTTATTCTAGTGTTTACACCTATGGGTGGAATTGCTCATTCACAGGATAGATACTGACAAATAGTTTTCCAAAGAAGTTATAGTAATTTTCACTCCTACCAACAGAGTATGACTTTCCCATTGTAATATATTCTAGTCAACATTTGGCATTTTCACACTTCTTCATTGTAGCCAATCTGGACGGTAGAGAGTGGTATCTCACTGTGATTTAAATTGAACTCCCTTATTATTAAGTTGAAACAGCTTTAAAAATATTTATTGATCAATCAGATCTTTTCTTTTGTAGAGTGTCTGTTCAAGTCTTTGCCCATTTTTGTATTCGTTTGTCCATCTCTGTTTTTATCCTAAAATGAAGGCATTCTTCTTATATTTGAATGAGACCTTCGTAAGTTATATATATTGCAAATATACTTTTAATTTATGTGGCTTGTCCTTTCTAAAGGTATCTTTTGGAAAACTATACTTTAATGCAGTAAAATTTATTAATAATTTTCTACAAGTTCAGTGCTCTTGGTATGTTGTTTATGCAATTTTTTTCATCCTGAAGTCATGAAGATATCTTATGTTACTTTCTGGAACATTTATTTTCTTATTTTCTTATGTTATTTCTTACAACATTTTCTAAAAGCTTCATTGTTACATCTTCCATGGTTAGGTCTATAATCCATAAGGTAGTGATATTTTATTGGTGTGAAATTGAAATTGAATTTCTGAGTTTTTCATATATAAATATTCAATTTTTCTAGCAACTTTTACTGAAAATACTACTCTTTCTATTGTTCTCACATGTCACTTTGTCAAAAATCAAAAATCCATATGTGCATGGGTCTTTTCTGGGCATACTCTATTATCTATTTCTACACTAATATCACACTGTCTTAATTACTATACATCAAGTCTTTCTACATTATTCTCCCAGAATGTCTTGGCCCTTCACATTTTTCATATGAATTTCAAAATCAATCCTTTCTGTTCCAAAAAAGTCATATTGGAATTTTGATTAGGATTGCATTGAATTTAAAGAAAATCAGCATTTGGATAGCATTAGTCTTCTAATGCATGGTCATATCATATTTCTCCACTTATTTAGGTTTTTGTTAGTGTATCTCATATTTAGGTATTCTCAGGAGAAGTCTTGCACACATTTTGTTAGACTTATTACTAGGTAATTTAAATTTTTAAGCTATAAAAATGGCATATGTAAATATAGGTATAAATATAGATAAGTAGATAAAATTTAATTTTATTTTTCCAAATATTTTCATTGATATTCAGAAATAAAATTGATTTTTGTGTTTTGAGTTTGTATGTAGCAACCATGCCATATTATTGTATGAATCCCAGTAGTTCATCTATAGGTTCTTTTGAATTTTCTATGTATGACATTATATCATCTATAAATATCCCTTGTGAATAATGGCAATTTTCCTCTTACTCCAGAATCCAATTTTTATACCATCTTTCTCTCTCTCTTCCTTCCTTTCTTCTTTCCTTCCTTTCTTTCTTTTTCTTTCTTTCTTTCTTTCTTTCTTTCTTTCTTTCTTTCTTTCTTTCTTTCTTTCTTTCTTCATTTCTTTCTTTCTTTCTTCATTTCTTTCTTTCTTTCTTTCTTTCTTTCTTTCTTTCTTTTTCTTTCTTTCATCATCTAGCTAATCTATCTGCTAATGTACTACGATAGGTATTTGCTAGGGTGTACCTACACTTGCATTGAATAAAAGTGGTAGAAATAGACATGATTTTTTTAACCTCAAACTCAAGAGGAAAGCTTTCATCATTTTACCAGAAACTATGGAGTCGGCATTTTTTTTTTTTTTTGGTTACATGTTATTAGATTATGTTAGTTCCCATCCTTCTCTTCTAGTCCTAGTTTTCTATGCATTTTAAGCATGACTGAATATTGAATTTTATTTAAAACTTATTTTTTCACATATTTAGGTAGCTATTTTACTTTTTTCCCATAAACTGCTAATGTAGGGAATAACTTTGATTGCTTATTTAATGTTAAACCACACTTAGCTTCCTGGTTAAACCTAGCTTGGTGATGATAAGAATCAATTTTTGTCTTGCTACACTCAGTTTGTTACATGAACCTAGAATTTTTGCATCTATGTTGATATAATTTTCCACTTTTATACCGTTCTTGTCCAGTTTTGCTATCAAGGGTATGCTAGACTCACATAATTTGTTGGGAAGTGTAACCTTTTTTTCTATATTCTGAAGAATGCAGGCAAAATTGGAATTAATTCTTTCTTAAAAGTCTGTTAGAAACTACTTGTGAAGCCATGTAGACAACAGTTTTCTTTGGGAGAATATTTTTAATTACTGGGTCAATTGTTTTAATGGTCATAGGACTATTCATATAACTATTCTTTGTTCAGATATGCTGCTTATTTTTCTAGAAATTCGTCCCATTTTAACTGGATTTCTAAGAATTTTGGTGTAATTTTTTTTCAAAAAATTTCCTAATTGTTTAATAGTCAGCAGGATGTGTGGTGAATTTTTCAGTCCTGATATTTATTTTATGCCTTTTTTTTCCCCTTGAAGTTTGTCAATTATGTCTTTGCAAAGAACCAACGTTTGCTTTGTTAATTCAGTCTTTTTATGATTTCTTTCTATTTCATAAATCTGTTATTATTTTTATTATCTATTTTGCTGAAATTTATGTAAGTCGTTTTCCTATTCTCTTTCTAATTTTCGAGATGGACATTTAGCTCATTAACTCACAACACTTTTTTTTTTTCTTTTTCATGACTGAATTTGAGGCTTTCATGAATGGATTTGCTCAGCAGAAAAAAAACTATTGATACCTGCAACAACATGGATGAATCTTAAATAAATTATGTTGAATAAAAGAAGCTACACAAAACAGAATGGATATGTGTGATTTTATTCATGTGAAGAGCAGGAACAAGCTAAACTACTCTGTTGTGTTAAGAATCAAAGCAAGATTTGCCCAAGATGGAAGTATTCTATTATCTTGATTGTGGTGGTGGTTGCATGGATTTATACATTTAACAAAACTCATTGAATTTCACACTTAAAGTTGCTGCCTGGTAGTGTAAAAAAATTTTACCTCAATAAAAAATATTTGTAAAAAGGAAAATGAATTACATAATATATTTTATTAATGTGATGCCCACAGGAATTACTCAGATATATAATGCTGTCTACTCTCACTTGTAAATTTTCACTGATATTAATGCACTGTCCTATATTTTAATTTGTCCTTATTGATCAGTGATGCAGTGGGAAACAGAAACCTAAGCATGGGAATTTACGTGAGTGAGTTTCAGGCTCTGAATGGTTTTCTTGTATGTAAAATTAATGGATTTAATAAATGAATGATTTTTAGTAGGTATTTAGTGAATTACAGTTCTTATTCGTAAAATAAACACACTTTATTGTGATCCAGAAAAGCATGATTGCCTGATAAGACAGACGAGAATCAATACAGGAGATTGGTTCAAGATGGCGGAGTAGAGTGACATGCGCTCACTCCCTTTTGCAAGAGCACCGAAATCACAACTAACTGCTGAACAATCATCGACAGGAAGACACTGGAACTCACCAAAAAAGATACCCTACATCCAAAGACAAAGGAGAAGCTGCAATAAGATGGTAAGAGGGGTGCAATCACAATAAAAACAAATCTCATAACTGCTGGGTGGGTGACTCACAAACTGTAGAACAATTATACCACAGAAGTCCACCCACTGGAGTGAAGGTTCTGAGTCCCAAGTCAGGCTTCCCAACCTTGGGGTCCAGCAATGGGAGGGGGAATTCTCAGACCATCAGACTTTGAAGGCTAGTGGGATTTGATTGCAGGACTTCAACAGGACTAGGGGAAACAGAGACTCCACATTTAGAGGGCACACACAAAGTAGTGTGTGCATAAAGAGCCAGGGGGAAGGAGCAGTGACCCCATAGGAGACTGAACCAGACCTACCTGCTAGTGTTGGAGGGTCTCCTGCAGAGGTGGAGGGTGGCTGTGGCTCATGGCAGGGACAAGGACACTGGTAGCAGAAGTTCTAGAAGGTACTCCTTGGCATGAGCCCTGTCAGAGTCCACCATTAGCCACACAAAAGAGCCTGTAGCCTCCAGTACTGGGTTGCCTCAGGCCAAACAACTAACAGGGAGGGAACTCAGCTCCACCCATCAGCAGACAAGTGGATTAAAGTTTTACTGAGCTCTGCCCACCAGAGCAACACCCAGCTCTACCACCACCAGTCCCTCCCATGAGGAAGCTTGCACAAGCTCTAAGATAGCCTCATCCACCAGAGGGCAGACAGCAGAAGCAAGAAGAACTACAATCCTGAAGTCTGTGGAACAAAAACCACATTCACAGAAAGATAGACAAAATGAAAAGGCAAAAGGCTATGCACCAGATGAAGGAACAAGGTAAAACACAAGGAAAACAACTAAATGAAGTGGAGACAGGCAACCTTCCAGAAAAAGAATTTAGAATAATAAGAGTAAAGATGATCAAGGACCTTGGAAAAAGAATGGAAGCAAAAATCAATAAGATGCAAGAAATGTTTAACAAAGACATAGAAGAATTAAAGAACAAACACCTAGAAGAATTAAAAACAAACAGAGATGAACAATACAATAACTGAAATGAAAAATACACTAGAAGGAACCAATAGCACAATAACTGAGGCATAAGAACGGATAAGTGACCTGGAAGACAGAATGGTGGAATTTACTGCCACAGAAAAGAATAAAGAAAAAAGAATGAAAAGAAATGAAGACAGCCTAAGAGACCTCTGAGAAAACATTAAATGCAACAACATTTGCATTATAGGGGTCCCAGATGGAGAAGAGGGAGAGAAAGAACCCAAGAAAATATTTGAAGAGATTATAGTCGAAAAATTCCCTAACATGTGAAAGAAAGTAGCCACCCGAGTTCAGGAAGTACAGAGAGTACAAGGCAGGATAAACCCAAGGAGAAATATGCAGAGACACATAGTAATCTAATTGACAAAAATTAAAGGCAAAGAAAAATTACTAAAAGCAACAAGGGAAAAATGACAAATAACATACAAGGGAAGTCCCATAAGGTTAACAGCTGATTTCTCAGCAGAAACTCTACAAATCAGAAGGGAGTGGCAGGATATATTTAAAGTGATGAAAGGGAAGAACCTACAACCAAGATTACTCTACCCAGCAAAGATCTCATTCAAACCCGATGGAGAAATCAAAAGCTTTTCAGACAAGCAAAGGCTAAGAGAATTCAGGAACACCAAACCAGCTCTACAACAAATGCTAAAGGAAATTCTCTAAGTGGGAAACACAAGAGAAAAAAAAGGACCCCCCCAAAAAAAAGCCAAAACAATTAAGAAAATGGTAATAGGAATATACATATCGATAATTACCTTAAATGTGAATGGATTAAATTATCCAACCAAAAGACACAAGCTCGCTGAATGGATACAAAAAGAAGGCCCATATAGATGTTGTCTACAAGAGACCCACTTCAGACCTAGGCACACATACAGACTGAAAGTGAGGGTCTGGAAAATGTTATTTCATAAAAATGGAAATCAAAAGGAAGCTGGAGTAGCAATTCTCATATCAGAAAAAATAGACTTTAAATTAAAGAATGTTACTGGACCAAGGGAGGACACCACATAATGATCAAAGGATCAATACAAGAAGAAGATATAACAATTATAAATGTATATGCATCCAACATAGGAAAACTCAGTGTATAAGGCAAAAGCTAACAGCTACAAAAGAGGAACTCGACAGAAACACAATAATAGTGGGGGACGTTAACACCTCACTTACACCAATGGATAGGTCATCCAGACAGAAAATTAAGAAACACAAGCTTTAAATGACACAGTAGACCCTTTAGACTTGATTGATATTTATAGGGCATTCCATCCAAAGACAGAACATTACACTTGCTTCTCAAGTGCACATGGAACATTCTCCGGGATAGATCACATCTCAGGTCACAAATAAAGCCTCGGGAAATTTAAGAATATTGAAATCATATCAAGCATCTTTTCCGACCACAAAGCTATGAGATTAGAAATCAATTATGGGGGAAAAAAGTAAAAAGAAACACAAACACATGGAGGCTAAAAAATATGTTACTAAATAATGAAAAGAACACTGAATAAATCAAAGAGGAAATTGAAAAATACCTAGAGACAAATGGCAACAAAAACACACTGATCCAAAACCTATGGGAGCAGCAAGAGCATTTCTTTTTTTTCTAACAACTTTATTGGAGTGTAATTGCTTTACAATGGTGTGTTTGTTTCTGCTTTATAACAAACTGAATCAGTTATACATATACATATGTTCTCATATCTCTTCCCTCTTGCATATCCCTCCCTCCCACGCTCCTTATCCCACCCCTCTAGGTGGTCACAAAGCACCGAGCTGATCTCCCTGTGCTATGCGGCTGCTTCCCACTAGCTATCTATTTTATATTTGGTAGTGTATATATGTCCATGCCACTCTCTCACCCTGTCACATCTCACCCCTCCCCCTCCCCATATCCTCAAGTCCATTCTCTAGTAGGTCTGTGTCTTTATTCCCATCTTGCCACTAGGTTCTTCATGGCCTTTTTTTTCCCTTAGATTCCACATATATGTGTTAGCATACAGTATTTGTTTTTCTCTTTCTGACTTACTTCACTCTGTATGACAGACTCTAACTCCATCCACCTCACTACAAATACCTCCATTTCATTTCTTTTGATGGCTGAGTAATATTCCATTGTATATATGTGCCACCTCTTCTTTATCCATTCCTCCAATGATGGACACTTAGGTTGCTTCCATGTCCTGGCTATTGTAAATAGAGCTGCAATGAACATTTTGGTACATGACTCTTTTTGAATTACGGTTTTCTCAGGGTATACGCCCAGTAGTGGGATTGCTGGGTCATATGGTAGTTCTATTTTTGGTTTTATAAGGAACCTCCATGCTGTTCTCCATAGTGGCTGTATCAATTTACATTCCCACCAACAGTGCAAGAGGGTTCCCTTTTCTCCACACCCTCTCCAGCATTTATTGTTTCTAGATTTTTTGATGATGGCCATTCTGACCGGTGTGAGATGATATCTCATTGTAGTTTTGATTTGCATTTCTCTAATGATTAATGATGTTGAGCATTCTTTCATGTGTCTGTTGGCAATCTGTATATCTTCTTTGGAGAAATGTCTATTTAGGTCTTCTGCCCATTTTTGGATTGGGTTGTTTGTTTTTTTGTTATTAAGCTTCACGGGCTGCTTGTAAATCTTGGAGATAAATCCTTTGTCATTTGCTTCATTTGCAAATATTTTCTCTCATTCTGAGGGTTCTCTTTTCGTCATGTTAATGGTTTCCTTTGCTGTGCAAAAGCTTTGAAGTTTCATTAGGTCCCATTTGTTTATTTGTGTTTTTATTTCCATTACTCTAGGAGTTGGGCAAAAAAGGATCTTGCTGTGATTTATGTCATAGAGTGTTCTGCCTATGTTTTCCTCTAAGAGTTTGATAGTGTCTGGCCTTACATTTAAGTCTTTAATCCATTTTGAGTTTATTTTTGTGTATGGTGCTAGGGAGTGTTCCAATTTCATACTTTTACATGTACCTGTCCAGTTTTCCCAACACCACTTACTGAAGACGCTGTCTTTTCTCCACTGTATATTCTTGTCTCCTTTATCAAAGATAAGGTGACCATAGGTGTGTGGGTTTATCTCTGGGCTTTCTATCCTGTTGCATTGATCTGTGTTTCTGTTTTTGTGCCAGTACCAAACTGTCTTGATTACTGTAGCTTTGCAGTATAGTCTGAAGTCAGGGAGCCTGATTCCTCCAGCTCCATTTTTCGTTCTCAAGATTATTTTGGCTATTCGGGGTCTTTTGTGTTTCCATACAAATTGTGAAATTTTTTGTTCTAGTCCTGTGAAAAATGCCACTGGTTGGGCTTCCCTGGTGGCGCAGTGGTTGAGAATCTGCCTGCCAATGCAGGGGCCACAGGTTCGAGCCCTGGTCTGGAAAGACCCCACATGCCACGGAGCAACTGGGCCTGTGAGCCACAATTACTGAGCCTGTGCGTCTGGAGCCTGTGCTCCGCAACAAGAGAGGCTGCGATGGTGAGAGGCCCGTGCACCGCGATGAAGAGTGGTCCCCACTTGCTGCAACTAGAGAAAGCCCTTGCACAGAAACGAAGACTCAACACAGTCATAAATATAAATAAATAAATAAATAAAATAAAAGAACGTGAATTTCTAAAAAAAAAAAAAATGCCAGTGGTAGTTTGATAGGGATTGCATTGAATCTGTAGATTGCTTTGGGTAGTAGAGTCTTTTTAACAATGTTGATTCTTCCAATCCAAGAACATGGTATATCTCTCCATCTATTTGCATCATCTTTAATTTCTTTCATCAGTGTCTTATAATTTTCTGCATACAGGTCTTTTGTCTCCTTAGGTAAGTTTATTCCTAGATATTTTATTCTTTTTGTTGCAATGGTAAACGGGCGTGTTTTCTTGATTTCACTTTCAGATTTTTCATCCTTAGTGTATAGGAATGCAAGAGATTTCTGTGCATTAATTTTGTATCCTGCTACTTTACCAAATTCTTTGATTAGCTCTAGGAGTTTTCTGGTAGCATCTTTAGGATTCTCTATGTATAGTATCATGTCATCTGCAAAGAGTGACAGCTTTACTTCTTCTTTTCCGATTTGGATTCCTTTGATTTCTTTTTCTTCTCTGATTGCTGTGGCTAACACTTCCAAAACTATGTTGAATAATAGTGGTGAGAGTGTGCAACCATGTCTTGTTCCTGATCCTAGTGGAAATGGTTTCAGTTTTTCACCATTGAGGACAATATTGGCAGTGGGTTTGTTATATATGACCTTTATTATGTTGAGGAAAGTTCCCTCTATGCCTACTTTCTGCAGAGCTTTTATCATAAATGGGTGTTGAATTTTTTCGAAAGCTTTCTCTGCATCTATTGAGATGATAATATGTTTTTTCTCCTTCAATTTGTTAATATGATGTATCATGTAGATTGCTTTGCATATATTGAATAATCATTGCATTCCTGGAATAAACCTCACTTCATAATGGTGTATGATCCTTTTAATTTGCTTTTGGATTCTGTTTGCCAGTATTTTGTTGAGGATTTTTGCATCTTTCTTCATCAGGGATATTGGCCTGTAGTTTGCTTTCTTTGTGACATCTTTGTCTGGTTTTGGTATCAGGGTGATGGTGGCCTCATAGAATGAGTTGGGGAGTATTCCTTCCTCTGTAATGTTTTGGAAGAGTTTGAGAAGGATAAGTGTTAGCTCTTCTCTAAATGTTTCATAGAATTCGCCTGTGAAGCCATCTGGTCCTGGGCTTTTGTTTGTTGGAAGATTTTTAATCACAATTTCAATTTCAGTGCTTGTGATTGGTCTGTTTATATTTTCTCTTTCTTCGTGGTTCAGTCTCGGCAGGTTGTGCATTTCTAAGAATTTATCCATTTCTTCCATTTTATTGGCATAGAGTTGCTTGTAGTAATCTCTCATGATCGTTTGTATTTCTGCAGTGTCAGTGGTTACTTCTCCTTTTTCATTTCTAATTCTATTGATTTCAGTCTTCTCCCTTTTTCTCTTGATGAGTCTGGCTAATGGTTTATCAATTTTGTTTATCTTCTCAAAGAACCAGCTTTTAGTTTTATTGATCTTTGTTATTGTCTCCTTCATTTCTTTTTCATTTATTTCTGATCTGATATTTATGATTTCTTTCATTCTGCTAGTTTTGGGGCTTTTTTTTCTTTTTTCTCTAATTGCTTTATGGGCAAAGTTAAGTTGTTTATTCGAGATGTTTCCTGTTTATTGATGTAGGCTTGTATTGCTATAAACTTCCCTCTTAGGAATGATTTGCTGCATCCCATAGCTTTTGGGTTCTCATGTCTCCATTGTCATTTGTTTCTAGGTATTTTTTATTTCCCCTTTGATTTCTTCAGTGATCACTTCGTTGTTAAGTAGAGTATTGTGTAGCCTCCATATGTTTGTATTTTTTACAGATCTTTTCCTGTAATTGATATCTAGTCTCATACCCTTGTGGTCAGAAAAGATAGTTGATACGATTTCAATTTTCTTAAATTTACCAAGGCTTGATTTGTGACCCAAGATATGACCTATCCTGGAGAATGTTCCATGAGCACTTGAGAAAAATGTGTATTCTGTTGTTTTTGGGTGGAATTCCATATAAATATCAATTAAGTCCATCTTGTTTAATGTATCCGTTAAAGCTTGTGTTTCCTTATTTATTTTCATTTTGGATGATCTGTCCATTGGTGAAAGTGGGGTGTTAAAGTCCCCTACTATGATTGTGTTACTGTCGATTTTCCCTTTTATGGCTGTTAGTATTTGCCTTATGTATTGAGATGCTCCTATGTTGAGTGCATAAATATTTACAATTGTTACACCTTCTTCTTGGATCGATCCCTTGATCATTATATAGTGTCCTTCTTTGTCTCTTGTAACATTCTTTATTTTAAAGTCTATTTTTTTCTGATATGGGAATTGCTATCCCAGCTTTCTTTTGATTTCCATTTGCATGGAATACCTTTTTCCATCCCCTCACTTTCAGTCTGTATGTGTCCCTATGTCTGAAGTGGGTCTCTTGTAGACAGCATATATACGGGTCTTGTTTTTGTATCCATTCAGCCAGTCTTTGTCTTTTGGTGGGAGCATTTAATCCATTTACATTTAAGGTAATTATTGATATATATGTTCCTATTCACATTTTCTTAAAGGTTTTGGGTTTGTTATTGTAGGTCTTTTCCTTCTCTTGTGTTTCTTGCCTAGAGAATTTCCTTTAGCATTTGTTGTAAAGCTGGTTTGGTGGTGCTGAACTCTCTCAGCTTTTGCTTCTCTGTAAAGTTTTAATTTCTCCATCACATCTGAATGAGATCCTTGCTGGGTAGAGTAACCTTGGTTGTAGGTTTTTCTCCTTCATCACTTTAAGTATATCCTGCCACTCCCTTCTGGCTTGCAGAGTTTCTGCTGAAAGATCAGCTGTTAACCTGATGGGGATTCCCTTGTGTGTTATTTGTTGTTTTTCCTTTGCTGCTTTTAATATGTTTTCTTTATATATAATTTTTGATAGTTTGCTTAATATGTGTCTTGTCTTGTTTCTCCTTGGATTTATCCCGTATGGGATTCTCTGTGCTTCCAGGACTTGATTAACTATTACCTTTCCCATATTAGGGAAGTTTTCAACTATAATCTCTTCAAACATTTTCTCAGTCCTTTTCTTTTTCTCTTCTTCTTCTGATACCCCTATAATTCGAATGTTGGTGCATTTAACCTTGTCCCAGAAGTCTCTGAGACTGACCTCACTTCTTTTCATTCTTTTTTTCTTTATTCTGCTCTGCAGTACTTATTTCCACAATTTTATCTTCCAGGTCACTTACCCATTCTTCTGCCTCAGTTATTCTGCTATTGATCCCTTCTAGAGTATTTTTAATTTCATTTATTGTGTTTTTCATCATTGCTTGGTTCCTCTTTAGTTCTTCTACGTCCTTGTTAAATGTTTCTTGCATTTTGTCTATTCTATTTCTAAGATTTTGGATCATCTTTACTATCATTATTCTGAATTCTTTTTCAGGTAGACTGCCTATTTCCTCTTCATTTGTTAGGTCTGGTGTGTTTTGACCCTGCTCCTTCATCTGCTGTGTGTTTTTCTGTCTTCTTATTTTGCTTATCTTACTGTGTTTGGGGTCTCCTTTTCACAGGCTGAAGATTCATACTTCCCGTTGTTTTTGATATCTGTCCCCAGTGGCTAACGTTGGTTTAAGTGGGTTGTGTAGGCTTCCTGGTGGAGGGGACTAGTGCCTGTGTTCTGGTGGATGAGGCTAGATCTTTTCTTTCTGGTGGGCACGCCCACATCTGGTGGTGTGTTTTGGGGTGTCTGTGGCCTTATTATGATTTTAGGCAGCCTCTCTTCTAATGGATGGTGCTGTGTTCCTGTCTTGCTAGTTTTTTGGCATAGGGTGTCCAGCACTGTAGCGTGCTGGTCATTGAGTGAAGCTGGGTCTTGATGTTGAGATGGAGATCTCTGAGAGATTTTTGCCATTTGGTATTACGTGGAGCTGGGAGGTCTCTCGTGGACCAGTGTCGTGAAGTTGGCTCTCCCACCTCAGAGGCACAGCCCTGATGCCTGGCTGGAGCACAAGAGACTTTCATAACACAGCTCAGAACAAAAGGGAGAAAAAATAGAAAGAAAGAAAGAAAGAAAGAGGATAAAAGAAAATAAAATAAAGCTATTATAATAAAAAATAAGAAAAAAAAATTAATAAAAATTTTTTTAAAATAAAAAATAAAGGAAAAATTATTATGAAAAAATTTATTAAGAATAAAAGTTTTTTAAGTAAAAAAAAAAAAAATGCGGACGACCAAACCCTAGGACAAATGGTGAAAGCAAAGCTATACAGACAAAATCTCACCCAGAAGCATACACATATACACTCCCAAAAAGAGGAAAAGGGGAAAAATTAATATATCCTGCTCCCATAGTCCACCTGCTGAATTTGGGATGAGTCCTTGTCTATTCAGGTATTCAACAGATGCAGGTACGTCAAGTGGTTTGTGGAGCTTTAATCCACTGCTTCTGAGGCTGCTGGGAGAAATTTCCCTTTCTCTTCTTTGTACATCTCCTGGGGTTCAGCTTTGATTTGGACCCACCTCTGCGTGTAGGTCGCCTGAGGGAGTCTGTTCTTCGGTCACACAGGACGGGGTTAAAGGAGCAGCTGATTCGGGGGCTCTGGCTCACTCAGGCCAGGGGGAGGCAGGGGTATGGATGCCGGGTGAGCCTGTGGCAGCAGAGGCCGGTGTGACGTTGCTGCAGCCTGAGGCTCAACGTGTGTTCTCCCAGGGAAGTTGTCCCTGGCTCACAAGACCCTGGCAATGGTGGGCTGCACAGGCTCCCAGGAGAGGCGGACTGGATAGTGACCTGTGCTCGCTCACAGGCTTCTTGGTGACAGCAGCAGCAGCCTTAGCATCTCATGCCCGTCTCTGGGGTCCACACTGATAGCCACGGCTCATGCCCATCTCTGGAGCTCATTTAGGCGGCACTCTGAATCCCCTCTCCTTGTGCACCGTGAAACAAGAGGCAAGAAAAAGTCTCTTGCCTCTTCAGCAGCTGCTGACTTTTCTGTGATTCCCTCCCAGCTAGCTGTGGTGCATGAACCCCTTAAGGCTGTGTTCACACTGCCAACCCCAGTCCTCTCCCTGAGATCTGACTGAAGCCCGAGCCTCAGCTCCCAGACCCCGCCCTTCCCAGTGGGTGAGCAGACAAGCCTCTTGGGCTGGTGAGTGCTCCTCGGCACTGATCCTCTGTGCGGGAATCTCTCCGCTTTGCCCTCTGCACCCCTGTGGCTGTGCTCTCCTCCATGGATTGGAAGTTTTCCCCCTCTGCCACTCACAGTCTCCACTCGCAGAGGGGCTTCCTAGTGTGTGGAAACCTTTCCTCCTTCACAGCTCCCTCCCACTGGTGCAGGTCCCATCCCTATTTTTTGTCTCTGTTATTTCTTTTTTCTTTTGCCCCACCGAAGTACGTGGGGAGTTTCTTGCCTTTGGGGGGTCTGACGTCTTTTGCCAGCGTTCAGTGGGTGTTCTGTAGGAGAAGTTCCACATGTAGATGTATTTCTAATGTATCTGTGGGAAGGAAGGTGATCTCCGCCTCTTACTCTTCCACCATCTTGCCCAGTCCCCCAAGAGCATTTCTAAGAGGGAAGTTTATAGCAATACAGTCGTACCGCAAGAAACAAGAAAAATCTCAAATAAACAATCTAACCTTATACCTAAAGGAACTAGAGAAAGAAGAACAAATAAAACCCAAAGTTAGTAGAAGGAAAGAAATAAAAATCACAGCATAAATAAATGAAATAGAAACAAAGAAAACAGTAGCAAAGATCAATAAAACTAAAAGCTGGTTCTTTGAGAAGATAAACAAAATTGATAAATCTTTAGCCAGACTCATCAAGAAAAAGAGGGAGAGGACTCAAATCAATAAAATTAGAAATGAAAAAGGAGAAGTTACAATGATCACTGCAGAAATCCAAAGCATCATAAGAGACTACTACAAGCAACTCTATGCCAATAAAACGGACAACCCGGTAGCAATGGACAAATTCGTAGAAAGGTAGAAACTTCCAAGACTGAACCAGGAAGAAATAGAAGATACAAACAGACCAATCACAAGAAATGAGATTGAAACTGTGATTAAAAATCTTCCAACAAACAAAAGTCCAGGACCAGATGGCTCCACAGGTGAATTCTATTAAACATTTAGAGAAGAGCTAACACCCATCTTTCTCAAACTCTTCCAAAAATTTGCAGAGGTAGGAACACTCCCAAACTCATTCTATGATGCCACCAGCACCCTGATACCAAAATGAGAAAAAGATGCCACAAAAAACGAAAACTACAGGCCAATATCACTTATAAACATAGAGGTAAAAATCCTCAACAAAATACTAGCAAACAGAATCCAACAACACATTAAAAGTATCATACACCATGATCAAGTGGGGTTTATCCCAGGAATGCAAGGATTCTTCAATATACGCAAATCAATCAATGTGATACACCAAATTAACATATTGAGGAAGAAAAACCATATGATCATCTCAATAGATGCAGAAAAAGCTCTTGACAAAATTCAACACCCATTTATGATAAAAATTTTCCAGAAAGTGAGCATTGAGGGAACCTACCTCAGCATAATAAAGGCCATATACCACAAACCCACAGCAAACATCATTCTCAATGGTGAAAAACTGAAAGCATTTCCCCTATGATCAGAAACAAGACAAGGATGTCCACTCTCGCCACTCTTATTCAACATAGTTTTGGAAGTCCTTGCCACAGCAATCATTGAAGAAAAAGAAATAAAAGGAATACAAATTGGAAAAGAAGTAATACTCTCACTGTTTTCAGATGACATGATAGTATACATAGATGATCCTAAAGATTCCACCAGAAAACTAGAGCTAATCAATGAATTATTGATTCATTGATAAATGAATCTGCAGGTAGATTTGCAGGATACAAAATTAATGCACAGAAATCTCTTGCATTTCTATACACTAACAATGAAATATAGAAAGAGAAATTAAGGAAACAATCCCATTTACCACTGCCACAAAAAGAATAAAACACCTAGGAATAAACCTACCAAAGCAGGTAAAAGAACTGTACTCAGAAAACTATAAGACACTGATGAAAGAAAACAATGACACAAACAGATCGAGAGATATACCATGTTCTTGGATTGGAAGAATCAATATTGTGAAAATGACTATACTACCAAAAGTAATCTAAAATTCAATGCAATACTTAACAAATTACTAATGGCTTTTTTTACAGAACTAGAAAAAAATCTTAAAATTTGTATGGAAACACAAAAGACCCAGAATAGCCTAAAGCAATCTTGAGGGAAAAAAACAAAGCTGGAGGAATCAGACTCCCTGACTTCAGAGTATACTACAAGGCTACAGTAATCAAGATGATATGGTACTGGCACAAAAACAGAAATATAGATCAATGGAACAGGATAGAAAGCCCAGAGATAAACCCATGTACATGTGGTCAATTTATATATGACAAAAGAGACAAGGATATACAATGGAGAAAATACAGTGTCTTCAGTAAGTGGTGCTGGGACAACTGGAAAGCTGCATGTAAAGGAATGGAATTAGAACATTTCCAAATACCATACACAAAAATAAACTCCAAAATGATTAAGACCTAAATGCAAGACTGGACACTATAAAACTCTTAGAGGAAAACATAGGAAGAACACTTTTTGATGTAAATCACAGCAAGATCTTTTTTGACCCACCTCCTAGAGTAATAAGTAAAAACAAAAATAAACAAATGGGACCTAATGAAACTTAAAAGTTTTGTACAGCAAAGGAAACTATAAACAAGACAAAAAGACAACCATTAGAATGGGAGAAAATATTTTCAAATGAATCAATGGACAAAGGATTAATCTCCCAAATACATAAGCAGCCCATGCAGCTCAATATTAAAAAAACAAAAAAAAAAAGTATCAAAAAATGGGCAGAGGACCTTAATAGACATTTCTCCAAAGAAGACATACAGATGGCCAAGAGGAACATGAAAAGCTGCTCAACATCACTAAGTATTAGAAAAATTCAAATCAAAACTTCAGTGAGGTATCACCTCGGACCAGTTAGAATGGGTATCATCAGAAAATCTACAAACAACAAATGCTGGAGAGGGTGTGGAGAAAAGGAAACCCTCTTGCACTGTTGGTGGGAATGTAAATTGATACAGCCACTATGGAGAACAGTAAGGAGGTGCCTTAAGAAACTAAAATAGAATTACCATATGACCCAGCAATCCCACTACTGAGCATATACCCAGAGAAAACCATAATCCAAAAAGACACATGCACCCCCATGTTCATTGCAGCACTATTTGCAATAACCAAGTCATGGAAGCAACCTAAATGCTCATCGATAGACAAATGGGTGAAGGAGATGTGGTACATATATACAATGGAATATTACTCAGCCATAAAAATGAATGAAATTGGGTCATTTGTGGTGATGTGGATGGACCTAGAGATTGTCATACAGAGTGAAATAAGTCAGGAAGAGAAAAGCATATATAATATATTAACACATATATGTGGAATCTAGAAAAATGGTGCAGATGAACCAATTTGCAAGGCAGAAGTAGAGACACAGATATAGAGAACAAATGTATGGACACCAAGGGGGGGAGCCGGGGGGAGTGTGGTGATGGTGGGATGAATTGGGAGATTGAGATTCACATATATACACTAATATGTATAAAACAGATAACTAATAAGAACCTTCTTTATAAAATATAAAACAAAATAAAATTCAAAAAGAATAGAATCAATACACATCTGTCAATGTGCACATATGAAATATATGTTTTGTTTAACAAAAGCAAAAACAGCATAAATAAAGCTGAGTATTGTGTGTCTAAGTTGGTTTGAAAACATTTAGCAGACTGAGATTTTTGGTTTTCTCATCTGACACTTTCAACACCATTTTCTAGTCTCTTTGGGATCAATAGTGTTTGTGCCTCAATTCCCAACTCCCTAGAATTCAACTGGAGAAAGTTTATGTTTAGTCCTGAAGTTACCATCACATATGACTGGATACTTATTCCCATCTTTCTTAAGGTATTTGTCTTCTTCAAGGTATTTAAGCAGTTTTATTCTCTACCTAGGAGGAGATGTTTTTGTTGGGGGTCTCTGAGGTTACACAGAAGGCTGGAACAGATTCTTTGTTTTATATTTTCCCACTCACCAGTGTCAAAGTGTCATTATTGTGACTCTGGTTTCACGAGGTAGGTTAGTACTCTTTGGGTCTGTTGACTAGCTAGTTTGTTTTTGACAGGCTTCTTTGTGTAGAGTGCTCTGGGTTTGAACTTGCTTAACAACAACTTTGTCCAACCTTGGAGTCCAATTCTTGTCTTCAACCCTGCTGGTGCAGTAGATAAGACTCCTCTCTCCCAATGCAGGAGGCCTGGGTTCTATCTCTGTTCAGGGAACTAGATCCCACATGCATGCCGCAACTAAGAGTTCACATGATACAACTAAGGAGCTGGTGTGCCACAACTAAGGAGCTGGCAAGCTGCAACTAAGGAGGCCAAAAGCTGCAAATAAGGAGCCTGCCTGCTGCAACTAAGACACGGTGCAACCAAAAAAAAAAAAAAAAAAATGGCATCCAAAAACAGCCCTGCATAATAAATCAGCGAATCATTAATTTATACTATATCCCAAGTGTTGATGTGATCTTGCCATTTTTCTTCTCTGAGACAAGATTTCCAAGTGAGGAAACTGAACAAGATCATTGCCATGGTAACTGCTTTCATACCTGTTGGGTTGCACCCTGCAGGCCTGCAGGCCCTGTTCTTGTCCAGCTTCAAGACTGAAGAAAGAGCCCAGAGTCAGCAACAGAGACATCAATGGTTTAATGGATGGGGGACCTTACACATCTGAAGCAAGGTTCTGGAACGACACCTCATGTGTGCAGCAGAAGGACAGGGGGAAGGACAGTAATAAGTGGATTGACATCAGGTGGGCTCATTAGTTACCAGGGTAATCAGTAGAGAGGCACACCACTCACTGCCCCTTTGATAAGAACAGTCACTAGCTGGGGCCTGGGGCAATTATTTAGGAACTTCAGGCATGTGCATATGGTGTAGGTGAAGCAGGCACTGGTCAAGCAGGGGATGTACAGAGAGTACGAGAACAGCCGTCTTGAGTGTACCTTCTCCACACCAAAAGTTCTTGCAGGTAGAATGGGTCCTCAGAAGCTCTCTTGTCCAGACCCGACTTAAAATTAGAACTGGCTCAGAAAACTAGAAATTATATTCATTTGCTGTTGAAGGGATTTCCACATGTCAGCATTTTCTATTACTTTGTCATTGACTTCTAATGCATTCCCAGAATGATTTGATTTTTTCACGATCAAAATAGAAAAATGAAAATGGGGGCAGGCGGAGAGAAACCTTGATATTTATTATTATGCAGAGTTTGCTTTGCAAATCACAATTTATAGCCAAAAGTGTTTTTGTGTGTGTGTGTGTGTTATGTGCCACTTCAGATGTCCAATGCTAAGCAGAAAGTGCTATAAAAATGTCTATCCTCATTCAGAAAGATTCAAATGCTAAACAATAAAGTGAAAAACAGTTGCACATGTAACCTTGGTGGCACTTTCATGGAATATTTATTTGTCAATGATTCTATTCTTAGCCCAGTTTTGTGGTTGACTTATTTCAAATTGTGAATTTTAGGGCTCTGGTAACTGCATCTTCCTGTAGAAGCTTACAGTCCATCAACACTTCTTTAGGTTCTATCTCTCCTTCCATCAATTCTGCTTTCTCTTTGGTTCAAGTCTCATCTTGATTCTCTTTTATATCATATGTAATGGGTTATGTTAGATGATTTAAATGTATGTAAACCATGGTCTTTTTTAAAATCTGGATGATCAAATGGCTCTTGATTTGTTCTGATTTTTCAGAAAGACAGCTGAAAAAATAAAAAGATTTGGGGGACAATAGGAGAAATTTGAAATACAAACTGAATATTAGACTATATGAGGATATTGCCAATTTTGTTAGGTGGTTGTGGTATTATAATTATTTAAGAGAATGTCTTCAGTTTTTTTTGTTGTTGTTATTGATGTTGTTTTCTTTAACTTTTTTATTTTATATTGGAGTATAGGTGATTAACAATGTTGGGTTAGTTTCAGGTGTACAGCAAAGTGATTCACTTATACATAGACATGTATCTATTCTTTTTCAAATCCTTTTCCCATTTAGGTTGTTGCCTAATATTGAAGAGAGTTCCCTGTGCTATACAGTAGGTCCTTGTTGGTTATCCATTTTAAATATAGCAGTGTGTTCATGTCAATCCATAACTATCCCTCCTCCCCCATCCTTCCCCCCAGATAACCTTATGTTCGTTCTCTAAGTCTTTGTCTTTAGTTTTTGAAAGTGAGGCATACTGAAATATATATTGGTAGAATGTTAGGATTTCTGAAATATGCCTGAACATTGTTTATAAAGAGAAAGAGAAAAGCACAAATATGGCCAAGTGTTAATAACTAGAATCAAACTGGCAGATATGTTGGCTTATTATACTATTCTTTCCACTTATCTATATTTGAAAATATCCACCAAAAAAATCAGGGGAAAGAGTGACATAGCTGAATTATTTATTCTATTATGACATCTTGAGAATTTCTCTGTACACTTGAAAAGTATATGTATTCTGTAGTAGTTGTGTGTGATGTTTTATAAATGTCAAATAGCATAATTTGTTTGAAAGTATTGTTAATATCTCCTATATTCTTACTGATATTTTGTCAGTATTTTCTACTAATTTCTGATGAAGAAGTGTTAAGCTGTTCAATTATTGTGACTGTTCCTCCTGTTAGTTCTCTCAGTTTTTGCTTCATACATTTTGAAGCTTTGTTCTTAAGTACATATACATTTGTGATTGCTACCTTTTTCTAATGAATTGTTCCATTTATTATTATGAAATCCCCTCCTTCTCTCTACTAATAATCTGTCTTCTATTTTATTTTGTCTGATATTAATTTGGCCATGTCAACTTTATTGTGATCACGATTTGCATTGTATATATTTTTTTCAACTTTTATTTTTTAACAATATGTGTGCCTAACTTTTACCTATTTGGGGCTTTACATTTAAAGTAGGCTCCTTGTAGGTAGCATGTAATTGGGTCTTGCATTTCTATCCAATGTGACCATTTCTGCCTTTTCATTAGCGTGTTTAGTACAGTTACATTTCACATGCTTGTCAACATGTTTGATTTTATGACAATTTGTCACTTCTGGATTTTGTTGTTGTTGTTGTTATTGTCTATCTGTTCTGCATATACCAACTTCTTTTTGTTTAATTGACTTTTGGTTCATTCTTTATGATTTATTGATTTTGTATTAGTATTCAATTTTTTCCTCTATTGAATTTTTAACTGGTTACTCTAGATCAGAAGTTGGCACACTTTTTCTTCAAAGGGTCAGATAGTAAATATTTTAGTATTTGGGGGACTGCATATGGCCTCTGATGAGTCTTTTGTTTATTTGCTGGTTTATTTTCTGACAATTTACTAACTTTGAAAGTATAATCCTTTATCATGGACCATACAGAAGCAGGCCAAACTTGGACTGTGGGCAGTAGTTTGTTTAACCAAATTCTAGTGGTAAAAATATGCATTGTTATTTTATAAAAACTACTTATAGTCAATATTGTACCACTTCATACTTAACACTTCCCAATTTACACTTTCCGTTTGGGACATCTCATGTCCGAAATTCAATAATATTACTACAAAATGTTTCCATTTACCTACCTCCCACTTTACAAAGAGCTCTTTATGCTCTTGATGTCATTTCATTTACCTCTGTATGTTATAAACCTTACCTTATAATATTATTATTCTTGGTCTACATACTAGTTGTCTTTTTAGGAAATTATGAGAAATAAAATGAAAATCACTTGTGTCTATTTTCATACCTCATATTTCTGGTGTTCTTCTTTTTCCCCTATAGGTGAGAGCTTCCATTTGGTATCATTTCCCTTCAGCTTAAAGAATATTCATCACCTTTTCTGCAGTGCATGGCAGTTGGCAACAAATTTCCCAGATTTTCTTTTCTTGAAAATATATTTATTTTACTCTTGTTTTTAAAAACAATTTTTTCTGATAATGAATTCTGGCTGAACAGTTATCTTTTCTTTTTTATCTCTCTAAAATATAATTTTATTTGATTCTGTCCTGGATATTTCTGATAAAAAAGTAAAACAGAATTCTTTTTTTTTTCTTTGCCTATGGGTAATTAGTCTTTTTTTCCCTATACCTACTGTCAAGATTTTTGCTGGTTTCCAGCAGTTTGACCATAATGGGCTTAGGTGTGATTTTTCTTTGCATTTATCCTGCTTGGGTTTCTCTCCAACTCTCGGTTGTGGAAGTCAACATGTTTATCAAATTTGGAAATATTTAGGCTATAATTTTTTTTTTTTCTCTTCCATTCTCTTTTTTTTTTCCTTTTGGGATTACAATTGCATGTTAGATTGTTTAATATATACCACTCATTCAAAAAGTTCTGTTCACTTTTTTATATTTTCTTCTTTACTTTTAGAATGAATAATTCTATTGATCTGTCTTTAAGTTTGCTGATTTTTATGATATTTTCAAACTATTATACCATAGATTAAGTTCTTCATTTCAATTTTTGTGCTTTATCATGTAGTTCTTTTAAATTTGCCATTTCTCTTGTAAGATTTTTTGTCTATCCACTCATTATCACCAAATTTACCTTTAAGTCTTAGATAATCATTCTAATAACACTTTAAAGTCATGGTCTACTAAATACAAGGTATGAGATAGCTGACATCTTGGGATTGGTATCCTCTGACAGCCTTTATTTTTTTCTCAACTCTAGTCCACATATTCTTGTTTCTTTGCATATCTAATAATTTTTGTCATATACTGAATACCATGACATGCAATTTAGAGACTCTGGATTTTGTTTTCTTTATCCTAAGTGTTCTTTTCTAGCAGGCAGTTCAGTTACTGGCTCATTGCCTTCAAATAATCTCCTCTGTGGGTCATGTTATGTTTGGTTTTAATCTATAGAACAGTCTACAATAGGCTCTACTGTAGTGTATGGAATTTACTCCTAAGGTGTGAATTTTCAATTCTCAGCTGGATGCCTAGGATATTAAAAATATTTCTCTATTCTAGAAAGGCCAGACTTAATTCTGACAGCATTTCTTGACTTCAAATGCCTGTGTTCACTGTTAAACCCAGAGCAGCCTCTGAATTTCTCTCATAGTCTTCCCTATAGAGGTGCAGTCCAGCCGTCAGTCAAACATTTATAGAGAACTTCCACTTAAATGTCTGCCCTCCCTCATGCATCTATCTTCTTTCCCTTGTCATGGCCCCTCAGACCTATTTACTGCAGCAATCTTAAACTGTGGTCTTTGCTTCTTCAGCTCCCTATGAACTCTGTGCAGGTCCCTGTATCACAGTCAGGATATTTTCACAAGGTAGAAAGCTGGAGTGATTATGAGGCTAACCTAGTGAGCTTCCTTCCCCTCAGGAATTTTAGAGTTGTACTGTCTGTTGTCTAATTCCTGAAAACTAATTTTTTTTAAATAAATAAATTTATTTATTTATTTATTTATTTTATTTTTAGCTGCGTTGGGTCTTCGTTGCTGCATGCGGGCTTTCTCTAATTGCGGTGAGTGGGGAATACTCTTCGTTGTGGTGTTAGGGCTTCTCATTGCAGTGGCTTCTCTTGTTGTGGAGCACGGGCTGTAGGCACGCAGGTTTCAGGAGTTGTGGCTCCCAGGTTCTAGAGTGCAGGCTCAGTAGTTGTGGCACACGGGCTTAGCTGCTCCACGGCACATGCGATCTTCCCAGAGCAGGGCTCGAACCCGTGTCCCCTGCATTGGCAGGCAGATTCTTAACCACTGCACCACGAGGGAAGCCCCCTGAAAACTATTGACATAAATTACGTCCAATTTTATATTTGTTCATGGCAGGAGGGTTAGTATGTTATCAGTTATCCCATCAGGGCTAGATGCAGAATTATTTCTGCGTGGTCTTATTTTATCTGTCTATTCCCTTTAAGTATTTGAATTTGTGAGCCATGAAAAAAAAAAGGTAATCTGAGATTTAGTTGAAGCATGAGTTCAGGGTATTTGTACAAAAGGATACTGAATACTAGGACTTAGATCTTAGAAAAAGGCTATGAAAGACTATTGAATTTTCTTGATCAGGAGTGGCATTTACAAATAATGAAACACTCTATGAGATTTTTGTCATAAGAACTTTTTTTGTAAACAGCTGAGAATGAGTTATGAGCCATGGAGTAAACTGGGTCTTTACAAAACCCAAAGCACTATAACTTTGTATCCAGGTTCATGGCTTGTTAATTTGTTTCAATTTTGTATTTCTTTTTAAATACTTGTTTGATGATGTGGTTTAACTTCTGTAGGCTCTAAATGTAAGCTTAGTTTAGAGATCCATGGCACAAAATCCTGGATTATTTTATGGGCATTTTATACTCTTCTAATTTTAATCTTCACCTGAGGAAATATCTCCACTGGCAATGACTCCTCAACTGCCAATTTGTACATAGCCTACACTGTATTAGAAAGAAATATCAACAAAAGGGGGATGAACACATTATTGTGTTGAAAAAACTATCTTTTCTTATTGAATTGATGTGCACCTTTGTCAAAATTCAGTTTGGCATATTTGTGTGAGTCTTTTTCTGGGTTCTCTATTCTGTTCCATTGATCAATGTGTCAGTCCCTTTATCAATACGACACTGCCTTGATTACTATAGTAAGTACTGAAAATGGGTAGACTAATTCCTCCCAATTTAACCTTCTTTTTCAAAGTTGATTTAGCTATTCTAGTTGTTTCATTTTTCCATATACATTTTAGAATTATCTTGCCTACATCTACAAAAATCTTTCTGGAATTTTGATAGGAATTGCATTAAACTTGTATATCAATTTGGGAAGAATTGGTATCTTTTCTATGTTGAATCTTCCATACTATGAACATGGTATGTCTCTACATTTTAGATCTCTTATTTCTTTCATCAACATTTTTAAGTTTTCAACATATAAGTCTTGTCCCTCTTGATTTACATCTAAGTATTGTTTTAAGAACTGTATATGATACTGTGTTTTTCATTTTGATATCAACATGTTTATCACTAGTATATAGAAGTATAATTGATTTTTGTGTGTTTTTCTTGTATTTTGTGACCTTTATGAAATTGCTTATTAATTCTAAAGGGTAATTTGTTAGTTATAGTCCTTTTTTTTTTTTTCATTGCCGTAGCTATAACTTTCCAGCACTATGCTGAATAAGAGTGGTGAAGTGGACATCCGTTCCTGCTCCCACTCCCATTTCATATATTTATAAATCATAATTTTCTCTATGTTATTTGGTTTACATATTTTTTTTTTTGATCTAGCTTCAACTTCACTGACCATTTCTTCTGTAATCTTAATCTGTTGTTAAGCTCTTCTGTTGGAGATTTCCTTTCACTTACTGTAATTTTCAGCTTTACAATATTTATTTAGTTTTTTTTAATAGTTTTCAAGGTTTTCTATTCATTTATTAAGAGGCCATTTTACTTTAAGTACTTGAATATATTTATAATAGGTGTTATAGAGTATTTGTATGGGCTATCCTGAGATGAATTTCTATCAACTGCTTTTGTCCCTGACTCTGGGGAGATTTTTTGCTGGGATTTTTTTTACTTTTTGTTTTTTGGTGGTATGGGGTGTCTCTTTTTTTCTTATTTTTTTCTTTCTTTCTTTCTTTCTTTCTTTCTTTCTTCCTTCCTTCCTTCCTTCCTTCCTTCCTTCCTTTCTTCCTTCCTTCCTTCCTTCCTTCCTTCCTCCCTTCCTTTCGTTCTTCCTTTCTTTCTTTCTTTCTTTCTTTCTTTCTTTCTTTCTTTCTTTTTTCTTTCTTTCTTTCTTTCTTTCTTTCTTTCTTTCTTTCTTTCTTTCTTTCTTTTTCTTTCTTTCTTTCTTTCTTTTTTGTATGTCCAGTATGTTTCATTAACTACTTGATATTATGAATGTTATATTTAGAGACTTTGGATTCTGTAATCTTTAAGACTGTTGTTTGTTCTCTCAGAGAGCTAACTTGGCTAGACTCAAACTTTAACCATTTTTATTCTCTGTGGAAGGCCACTGCTGAAGTTTCAGTTTTTAGCTTTCAAACATCCAGGTATTAAGTTTTAGCTGGGTTTTCTGGAAACTCCACTTTATAAGCATAGTTAAGGGGCTGTCTAAGGATTTAGTGCCTCTCTCTCTGTGACTCCCTGTTCGATTTCCTTCTCACTTTCCTGATGCACTTTCAGTTTTGAACTTTGTTCTTTGTCTTCTCAAGCTTTAAGCCTCCTTCATGGACTGGAGAGTGCCTTCAGTTGAAACATCATATATAATAGATCTCAGCTGATACAGTTTACATCTCTTTAGGATTGACTCCTCTATAGTTTCTGCTTATTTTTATTCTCTCTCTGGTACCTTCAAATAGCTTTTTACACATTTTTATCAAAAATTTATAGTTATTATTTTTTGGAGGTTGAGTCCATCATGAACTACTTTGTCAATACAACAATCAGTTAAATTTTGAATTATTTTCTTTTTTCTTGCAAATGTCCCTTCTGGAGCTCTCTGCTCCAAAATGGGCTGAAGTTTGTGTTCAAAATTCCTTTCCCTACATTCACCTAAGTTACCCTCTTACCATAGATGACATGTCTGTCTCTTTCTTCATTTACTCAGTCATTTTGGAAAAGGACACCTTCTAGTAACCTCTTTCTAGGAGGTAATTTTTTAAAACTTGTAAGTTTCCCCCCCAAAAAATCTTTATTTTTTCAGGTGTGTTTGATATTTACTGGGACATATAAGACATTAATTTATATTTGAAAGTTTTCTCCACTCTCTGATTTCTCCTCAGTGATTTTCTTTTTAATTAAATTATTTTCCTTTTCATTTATGATGGAGAGCTTTTAAAAAAAAATTCTGATGTTATTTTTACACAGATATTTATATTTAAGAGCAAGATTTTAAAAAGCTGTGGAAGTCCTGTGTGGGGTGATGGTAAGATTTTGTTTACAGTGTGCCTTGTTCTAAGGCTATTGGACAGGAAATGGTACACTTTATTGGAAACCCACAAATGGCAGTATCTGTGTTTATTTTTCCAAAGAGGAAAACTTGATACCCGATGTTGGTCAAGAGATGATAATGTTGTCTGCCAGTACTCTGAGAATCAAGTGAAAGAAGAAACCAGGGAGATTTCATCATTCAAGAAGCAGATTTTCACCTGATGCCTGGATTTTTAGCACCTTGTCTGAATATCAACCCAGCCTCCAAATTCCAGCTTCCTAACTTGAACTGATGATGCCTCTCATCTGTTATCATCTCCTCTCACATCATCTTTATATGGGTTTACATCATTTTTAATTCATCTGTTGTCATTTTTATTAATAACAAAAAAAAAACCAGCAACCATTTTTAACTAGAAAAAAAGTATTTTAAATTTAATTCAATTTTAACATCTATTCTTATTAATTTGAATTTAAATGTTAATATTAACTCATATTTAAATCAAGTACTTAAGTAAACTTAAATCTAATTGAATCAAAATTTTTTAAGTTGAACATGATTCAATTAAAAAATGTAGGGGTTGGTGACAGAGTGTTAAAGATTCTTAACATTTGAGAAGATACTAAGTACCATTCAAAAACTTTGTTAAAGATTATAAAATATGTGTGTAATAGTTTGTTAAAATCAATTCTTCTTTTTGGCAAATTCTTCTTTTAGTGAATTGGCTGTCATGGGCTAGGCTTTTAGAGACTGATTCTTTTTTTGTCAATTATCTTGCATCTATAAGAAAAGCTGAAAGGGGGGAGGCTATGTTCCCACTCCTCACTTGGAATTTAGGGTGAAAAATATGGTGCAAGGAGTCTTGCCAGTACAGGAGTGCCCCAACAAATGAAAAGTAGTAGCAGAACATGGTTAGGCTGAGAAAGGAGTATTTAATGTCCTGAAACTCTCTCGGCTTCAGTATGATGTAGAGGGATGCATAGTTTCCTGCACATCTTATAGTAGACATGGAAGGATGCTGATGCAAGAAGCAAAATGGACCTACCATAAATGAGGGGTATGTAGCCAGAACTAGGATATGAGTGAAGGTTAATCTGGGAATTAGAGTGGTTTGCATCTAAGACAGAGCTGAGACTGCACCAAAGCAATGAAATAAGATCAGGAAGCTCTTACTTAACTGAGCAAACAGACCAGGTTTGGGGCACAGACTTCATCGCTTGTGACACAAGCTTGAACCCCTATCCCATACACCCGGATGCCATCTAGGGGAGGGTTATGAAAAGAAGAGAAAAATATATAAAAGGTGAGCTTAGTTCCCAAAGAAACTGAGTTTTTTTTTTTAATATTCATTTATTGATTCATTGATTTATTCACTGATGAATTCATTCATTCAAGAAACATGTATCAAGCATCTACAGTATAACAGGCCCCATTCTCTGCAACAAGAAATAGACAAAAGTCCATTATCTCTTGGACCTTCCTTATCTGAAAGAGACTGATTAAACCAGACATGACTAGATATTTAGTTGTTAGTTATTCTTTGGGGTACCGGGGCAGGTATGGCTTTAGTAGGAAGTTTAGAAAGGTTAGAGAAAAAAAAGATAAGTTTTTTTTCATATTTGTTGCATTGTTTTACCAACTATAATTAAACCAGATTTCACATTATTTTATAGTATTTAAAGTCAGGTTTTGTTTTATTTATTTAATACATATTTATAAAGCATCCATGCTAGTTCTAGGGCTAAGAATATAACTGTGAACAATTTTATTTGTATCCCTTTTGCCTGCTACGTGGTATATACAAAATGTTTGGAAAAAAAAAAAAAAAGCAGAGGTAACGATTCTTGTCCCAGTTACCCTGTGGAATTATTGCTCAAGGAAATGAGGTATGGTGAGGATGTGGTGAGGATGACTTCACCATCAGTCAGTGAGAACATTCTACATGAGGACGTCCATGGGTCCAGGATCTGAGGTCTTCCATGTCTCCTCTGACACCCATGCTGATCCACTCTCATCTTAGGATGTGCCAGGAAAGAAAGGATTTTGAGCACTGTGCAATCCTGGGCCCTGTCTGACCCATCTATTATAACATCCAATATTTGTGTTTAGTTTGGATACATCATAGTTATTTGAATCTATGTGCATGTATATACACATGCATGATGTGTCTTAGGAAGAATTCTTAGTTTTCAAGTTTATATACTTCATGAGAAAACTGCTGGGTTATTCATATTATTGAATATAGTGAGATTAAATCAGAAATAAAATGGAATATTGAGGTGCAAAACATTATAAACTGAGCCCTTGAGACATGACCAAGTCTTTAAATAGTAACGGGTATACTTTTTATGGACGTTTGGCTAATCAGTGAGTCATTAGTCCCTTGATAAAACTTTTTTTCAAATCCTAATATGTGCATGACCTTGAAGTTCTGTAAATTCATTAAGGAATATTTACATTTTTATATTGATAAAATTGTGTGATAATGATTTCCATAAGGTTACTTCTTTTCAAAAATTTTTCTGGGTTTACTTCTTCCAAATTTCTAGGGTAACCTATTGCTCCCTTAATTCTGGCATTCTTGAATTAAATAGAAAAGTTTCATGATTTCATGATTTACTTCCTTTATTATATCTTTTGTACTCGTTTTTCATTTCTCTTCTCAGGTTTTGTCTTTTCAGACTAAAGGCTTCCCCTTTAGAGTCTATTTTAGTTTACTAAATTCACTTTTAAGGGCTATTGTGAAGTGGTTACCTTATCATTTTTCACTCCTCTTTTTGTCTTCTCTTTCCTTTTCTTCCTCTTCCTCCTCAAGTATACTTCCACCTTGGGAGAATTTGTAGGCTCCAGCCATGCTGCAGTTCACATCTGTCACTAGTACTGCAGCCTCCAGCAACTTTTTATTAAAGCCAGTGATGTAGTGGGCACTTTGGCCAAAGCTGTCCACATGATGGATAGGAGCACGTCTCCAGGGGCCTTTCCCTTGCAATGAGATGAGATTGGCTGATGTTGGGAGATGAAGCCTTTCCCCTCTAGGTCAGTGCTTGCAATCCATTCCAAGTCAGAGGGGAGAGGAAGTTATTACCAGCCAGTGGCTGTTTCGTGGTCACTGGGAATTCTATGACTGGGAGAGTCTCATCCCTCTTTTCTCTCTATAGGACCACAGTTCCTATCAGCTAATACTAGTGACCATGGTATCTGTCTCAGAGGAGATGCCCTGGGCAAAATGAACTGGAGTCAATTAACTAAATCTTGACCTGCAGTGGAAAGTGAGACAGATAATTACATTCTTTGGTTTCCCTAGTTATAAAATATAGTAGCACCATTGCCTTACAGGAAGACATCCAGCCATATAAACTATAGAAGCATAACTGAACCCAGAAATAAGTAAGGATGGCCCCATAGCAGTAAGGAAAAGAGAATCACAAAGACCATGTACGTTGATCCACATACACAGATGGGAAACCATTCTTTTTTAGAGAAAAGAAAATGAACTAATAGTTACTGAGCACTTACTACATACCAAGAAGTTATGTCCATTGTCTCAGTGATGATAATATCAAGTACCATTTACTAGGTTTTTACCATGTCACAAGCATGTGTAAAATGCTTTATATTTATTACCTCATTTTATCCTTAAAAATGTCCTGTGATATAAGTTTTTGTTTTATAATTTTCTCTATTTAACTGATGAATAAGCTCATTGTGAAAAAGTTTAGGAAACTTCAAAGAATGAGGAAAGTGAAGTTCAGTGAATTTGAGCAAATTGTTCAATGCCATTCTCTTACCAGTCATGTTGTTCAATGCCAAAGCTCATGCTTTTTCTATTTCACCAAAAATTCAGAGTGTATTAAAAGGTACATGGTGCAGGCAGGATGCCCATATAGAGATACATAACAGGGAGAAAAAGTAGAACTAAGGGCACGGGAGAAGACAACAGAAGCAGGAAAACCATAATTTAAAACTTTTCTTTGGAAAGCACATACTGGGAGCATTATTCTATTGGATCATTGTAGCAAACTGATATTTATGATGATGAATATGAGGTATACAGAAATGGTTAATTTTTTTCAACATAATTTCATCAAGAAAGATAGGAAAATTGCAAACAAAATTTTCATGAAGAAAAATGTTGCACTCTAAATTGCACTAGTAATTAAATTCACATGCTGGGGAATTTTCCACACAGAGGATGTTTAAAGAGAACTGTAATCCCACAAAAATGTGTGTTTACAGAAAATCCAGGCATATCCCAGATGTATGGTTGACTTAACTGTACTTAGAGGGAAGCTTGGACTCTATGATACAGACCACATTATTATTTTTTTAATTTATTTATTTTTTACATAATGCATTATTGACAAAGTCACAATGGAAAGTTACTCTTAATTGATGTGCTGCTAATTATAAATAGAAAGTAGTTGTTCCAGAGATTAGGATAATTTCTGTTGTCCCCATAAAATGTCAGCCTACACAAAGGTATCTGTCACTGCTCCAGTTATATTGCTACTGCTAATTTCCTCCAAAATGAAATACTACAGTCACCATTGTGAATGTACCATGTTATAATTCTTCTTGAAAATAATAGATACTCAGTAAATGCTTGTTGAACAAATTCATTGATGAATGGTATATATACATACTCACACATGGTCATCCTTATTACCAAGAGTTCTCTTTGGCTAAAAAGATGATCAAAGTCCAGAGAGAAGATGAAATGAGTGTAAAAGCTCTGAACTTGTTCTCATTAGCAATTTGGTATCACTAGTGAAGTGAGGTCATTGAGGACAACATCACTGTGATCAAAGCTGCCACAGGTATCTCTGCCCAGAAAAGCAGGGTCCAAATTAAGAACCAACATAATCCTGGGTCTCTGGAAGCCCATGACCAATGATGGAAATATTGCTATAAATGAAATTCAGGCATTTCAGCTAACTAGACATGTAGCTTACTAAAATTATCCTACAGGTAAAAGGATAAATATTCCTGAATGTATTCCAATAATTTAGTGTTATGTCCATGAAGTATCATAAGATTTTCATGATAGTTGAGGTTTGAATTACTACATTTCCAGTCAGTCAATGGACAAGCAGTCTAAGGGAAAGAGGTTGCAATGTATTCTTGACATTATATCTTCCAAACAGACATTTAAATAAGTTTTTGAAAATGTACTAAAGACACAATTAAGTGCTTTTATATCCCATCCACTTTTCGCAATGCACAGAATAAGTTTGATTCTGTGTTCAACTCTTTAAATCTATGTTCAAATAACCTGGTTTAAATTTTTATTAAAATGCTTTATTCAGGATCATAAATAATTTTAAACATTAATTCTGAAAATGACCTTGTTGAGCCTCTATAGAAGTCATGAACATTTCTAAGGAATCATTGGAAGTTTATGACAGTGAAGATCTAACCAATATTAGGTCAACTTGCCCACACCTCCACTGGAAGTACAAACTCAGTTTTGAGAACATTGTGTTTCCAATCATCTCCTAATTGAGGAAAACTGTTTCTTCTCTTATGGCACCAAGCTTTCTCTAGACATTGGAAAGACTCTTTCTCCCCTTCAGGGTTTGTGATAGCTAATAGTTTCCCATATTTTCTAGTCTCTAGAAGTTTCACTCTCCTTAGTTCATTTCTTTAACCTGGACCACAAGGCTATAAATAGTTCTTCTTCAATTAAACGCTTTGGATATGTTATCTCTTTCCTGCCAGTATCCTGACTGACACACAATTGCTATGTACCAGGCATTGAGGACACAAAAAACTCTTCATGTGTCCCTCAACAAGATGTTAATCTCAGTACTGTGATTTGTTCATCTGAAAATGGGGATGGTGATTATCACATAAGGCTTTATAAAGGTAAAAATCAGATGGCATATTTGAAGTGCTTAGAAACAGTCTCTGGCTTTCCAATAAATTAGAACTATTATTATTGTCATTATAAGCATAATTAACATTATCAGCCTCACCCTCATTAACTTTATTATTATTGATGATCAGTGTTATTGGTAAGAATCCTTACCCCACATTTTCATCGGCAGGCCTGAGGAAAATAATCCTTTACAATAACACTGTTACCAGACATCTTTCAATAAGTTCTTATATTTTGTAGAGCTTTCAATATCATCCACTTTGAGAGAATCTTTAAAAAGCAGAAGAATCTGAGTCTATTTTTTCCAAGAAAATGGGTGTCAAGGCTATGACTCACTAGGGCAGAATTGAAATGAAACAGGAACAAATAACAAATCCCAAATGGTCCTACATAGACTGTTTTTATCAACCTTATCATCATCCTTTATTATATATATACACATATACGTATATATAATATTTATAAATATATTATATAACATAATATATTTTTCTCCCATTTCTTAGGATATCCTCAGAGATAGCAGGGGGTAATGAATTTTAAAAATAGACTACTGAGGTATAATTTATATAGAGTAAACTGTATATATTTAAAGTATATAATTTACCATTTTGAAGTATGTATACACTTAGGAAACCATCACCACAATCAAGATAATGAACATATCCATCACTTTCAAAACTTCCCTTGTCCGTTTATAATCTGTCACTTCCACTCTCCCCTCCTCCCAACCGTCATCCGCAGGCAATCACTGATCTGCTTTCTGTTAGTATAGATTAATTTGAATTCTATGTAATTTATATAAATTGAATCATACAGCATGTTCTCTCTCTCTCTCTCTTTTTTTTTTTTTTTTTTTCTTTTTGGTCTGGCTTCTTTTACTCTTGCATAATCATTTTGAAAATAATCAAGTCTTGCTGCACATATCAATGGTTCACTCCTTTTTATTGTTGAGTAGTATTCTGTTTTATAGATATACTACAATTTATTTTTACATTCAATTATTGATGGATATTTGAGTTGTTTCCAGTTTAGGGCTATATCAAATAAATTTCAAATAAAACTACTTTGAATACTCTTGTTATAAGTCTTTGCATGGTCATATGTATTCATTTCTCTTTTGTAAATACCTAGGAATAGAATGGGTGGATCATATGATACTTGTATGATTAACTTTTCAAGAATTTGTCTAACTGCTCTCCAAAGTGGTTTTACGAAATTACATTACCATGACCAGTGTATGTGAATTCTAATTTCTCTATGTCTTTGCAACATTCTGGCCATTCTAACAGGTATATAGTGATGTCTTATTGTAGCTAAATTTTTAATGAAGTTTTTATCATTTTCATAAGCTTTTTTGCCACTCATACATCATAAATGTCTGTTCAAATATTATATATATATTTGAGAATTTTGGTTTTCTTTATACATTCTGGATAAAAATCATTTCTCATGTAAATGGCTCACAAATATTTTCTTCTAATCTGTGGTTTAGATTTTCTTTTTCTTTCCAGTATATTTAGAGAGATTAAAAATTTTTTTACAAATTCTAGTTTATCTTTCTATTTTAATGGATCTTACTTTAGGTGTCATATCAAAAAAACAGTCACCTAACCAAAGTAACAAAGATTTTGCCCTAAATTTTTATCTAGACATTGTATAATTTTAAGTTCTACATTGATTTCAATGATCTATTTTTAGTTAAAAGTTTTATGTCTTGTTGGAGGTATGAATCAAAGTTTATTTTGCTTTGCATATTGATACCCAATTGTAGGCTGATTTGCAAAAAGACCATTCATTCTTTGTGAATTTCATTTGCACTTTTATTGAAATTCAGTTTTCTCTATATTGGTATATTTCTGAACTGACTATTCTATTCCATTGATCTATTTTTCTATCATTGTACGAATATCATATTCCTTTCTTAGAGTTTTGAATAAGTCGTGAAAGCAAGTAGTGTTAATCTTCATGTATTCTTCCTTTTCAAAGATATTTTTGGCTGTTCTAGGTCTTTTGCATTTCTGTAGGAATTTAAGAATCAGCTTTCCAATTTCTACAGAAAAGCTCACTGAAAGTTTTATTGGGATAATACTGAATCAAAAGATCGACTTGGAGAGAATTGATATCAATATTATTGAGGTTTCTGACACATAAACATTATATATATATATATATATATATATATATATATATATATATATATATATATATATATATATAATATATATCCATTTGGTCTGTGAATTCTGTTCTCTGGTGAGTTTAGGAAACGTCATTCATTTGCAGTTCATCCAGATCTTTTCTTTATTCTTTTTTCATGTGTGAGAGTGATACTCTTTCCCATCCTCTACATCTCTGAGCTGAAACTGAAAGTCCCCAAGTTTCACTATATATCACCTGATATATAAAAAGTATGTATGCAACTTTTGTATGTGTTTTTAAGTATAAGACATAAACATTTATAAACCCACCACTTAATTTAAGGACCGGAAATAATTAATATCCTCACATATAGGGAACAGATAGGACAGGAATGAAACACAAAAGTAAGTGAAATGACATCCATCTTTCTCTGAGAGGAGTTAACGATATCGATAATTGGCATCTGCAAAGACCTGAACTCAAATATGGTATTTGGAATAGCATGTAAACTGGACATAATTATACCAGAGCTGCCCAATGACCAGTGCTTGCTTAAAGCTCTTCATTTTGTCATATTTTGTGCCAAAAGACCTAAGGATTAAGAATCTGAATCTCGTTTTAACTTCACCACCCCCTCAACAGTCAATGAGCTTGGAAAAGTGGCAAATTTTGAGTGATACCAAGGATCCTTGCAATAGTTCAGTAACATACTTCTTTATGAAGAGAATTAGTGTCTTTGGTAACTATGTTACTCCCTACACTATGTCATTGTGTGAAATTGTGCCCTGGGTACAATGTCCAATTGGTAAAGTATGCCAGCTTCTTTATTAGTTTTTGTTTTCGTTCAGCTTAATTTTTGAGTGATATAATTTTGCCTAGTCCGTTGAATAAATAATTCCCTAATTTACAGTCTTATTGATTAATAAATCATTTCACCCTGACTAGGAAAACACTACTTCTTTTCAAGAAAAAAAAAAAATAGAGCTTTTTATTGCCTTTCAAAATCTCTAGAAAAGTAACATGGCTCCTCTCTTAGCTTCCTTCCCATTATATTAGTACATTTTATTTTCTCTAATAGGCTACAGAAACCAGTAATATGATAGGAAGTCATTAATACAATATAATCACAGCAGAAGATCAAGCTCATCTCTTTCTCTTTGCATTGTCAAGTGCTTCAATATTTTATTTTATAATGTGATGACCAGAACTGATCATGGTAATCTAAGTGTGGAACTGACTAATGCATTGTTTAATCAAAGATTTCCTATTAGATTATGATTCGTTTGCATTTCGTTGCTTTCCCCATGTCACAGTCAGGCCCAGTAGAATTGCCACTCTAGGATCTTATTGCAGAAGGAAATCGGGTAATGAGGCTACCGTGGGAGAGTGATAATAACGTGGGGCAGGAAAACCCGAGTTCCAGCTTCATTACATGGGGTGGCTTCATTCACTTGCCTGGGCCTCAGTTTCCTGGTGGGTGCCACAAACTCACCTGCCTACAGGGTTGGGACAGAGGGGGGAAATGATCAAGCAGCAGCATGTAGAATTTGAAAGGAGCTCTGAGAACTGACTAACCACCCTGTCTGGAAGAGCAGTGACCCCTCAGCTCCAGCTAATTGCTGACATTCAGGAATGCAGGCCAGCCTTTCCTGAAAAAAAAAAAAAAAAAAGAATCAACATCTCAACAAGGTTGGTAGTATAGATTTTCATAGGAAATCTTTCATTTTTTAAATGTGGAAACTCTTTTAAAATCTTGCAACTCAAGAGGCTACAGAACAAACAAAACAGTCTGCAAACAAAATGCCTCACCTCAACTGCTTTTTTTGTGCCGACCTTATTAGGATGTCTCCAGGGATAGCTTCCAGCTCTATTATTCTATATTTAAAGATCGTGGGTCAGTATGGTTTTGAGAGGAATCAACCAAATTAATTGTTTAGTCTGAGACCATTTATGGAAGCAGCAGCCTTATTCAAAGGTACTAATTAAGCATCAAATTTATGTTCGGGATCCTTGAAAAGTTAAAAGACATAGTCTTTCCTTTCAGATACATACAAGGTATTCATTGGTTCAACAAATATTTACTGAGTAATGAAGGTCAATTGTAGTGAAATAATTCCATTTACCTTCCATTCTTCTCCAAATTTATCTATATTTTTCCAAATCCTTGGTGCTCTCAGACCTCCACAGGGTGAGCCCTAATTTTTAAAATTCTTACATCAATGTTTTCTGCCTCCTCTGGACTTTTCTCCATTAATTACTCCCTTAGCCTCTTGGTTAAGTCCTTCAGTCTCTATTTGTTCCTTTTTCTCAATGAAAACTATGTCCAGTATTTATCACACATGAAATAATACCACATCTTCCACCACATCAACCTCACCCACCCAGTCATGTCCCCAATAAATGTCTCAGAAGAGTATCACAGGATGGTTCCACTTAGAGTCCCAGGGCAGCCTGTGGCAAGCAACTTTCACTCTTCACTAGCCTTCTTGAAGGTGTTAAGAGCACGAGGGAGGGCCACATCACTACCCGATTGCAGTCAGTGAGTAGTAAACTCATGTAACACCCTCCCCTCCAAGAATGCAGGTGGACCAGAGAGCAGACTGGAGTCACACTTCTGGGGTTTGGAATTTGACACTGCTACTTTCTAGCTGTGTGACCTTGGGCAAGTTATTTCATCTCTTATGCCTCAGTTTCCTCATCTATGAAATAGTGGAGTTATTGATAGAATTAATAGGGCCACTCTGAGAATTCAATCTGTTAAAATTTGTAAAAGTCCTTAGACCATACATGACTCATAGTCAACTCTATATAAATGCTGAGAAATAATAATAGAAGTTCTTCTCAAGTGAGAACACTTAGGTAAAGAGGGATTTAGAAACCTGCCAGCGTTCACACAGTTAATGAGTGGCTGAGCTGAGCGTTAAACCCAAGCTGCAAAGCCCAGACGTTCAACCACCCGGCTCTTCTGTTTCCCAGCTGTGCTGTGTTGCCCCATAACAAAGGAAAAACAACATTGCAGTATAAAAGGTCATATCAGTGGCATTCTATACATCTTAAATTAGTAATAATGGGCACTGTATTATTGATTTCCATTCTCTATCCCTTGCTCAATAGAAACTTTTCATTATTTCCCTCCCCAGCAGTTTCAATAAGATGTTTGAAAATTTGTTTTGCTTTGCTGCAGATAATATGCTTAATAAGAGGCATTGTTTTCTTTATAGGGCTAGATCTCCTTGTAAATGTTCAATGCCTTTCTGATTTTATGACTCAGAGTTGTTGATTGTTGACTCTTAACTCTTCCCTCCCACTTTCCATGTCCCACCTCCTGCCTTCCAGCTTCCACTGTATTTATTCCCAGAGAGGCTAACTTGGATTCTTGAGACAGAAAATGCTTTGAGTAACCTGTAGTTAACTTACTTATAGTCCCCTCCCACACTCCCAAATTGTCTTCGTTACAGTCTTATAATTTTTGAACAATAATATGGTTTCCTTCAGCAGCTCTCAATAGCCCCAATGCAGGCAGATGGTTGAATTGACCCAAGATTTGGATTCTGCAGAAGGAAAAGGAAACCCTTGAAGGGCTGGCAATAAATGGATTAAAGTTATTCCTCATTGGTTCTGGGCTTAGCAGGCAAGGAAATGAAAAATAAAGCCCAGAGGAATGGGGGAAATGAGGATTGGGGAGAGACTTTGGATTGGGTTGAGGTTGGGTTCATTCTCACTATTAAAGTGAGAGTAAGTGACAAAAGAGAGAGTTGGAGGGTTGTGACCAGGACCTGGAATCTTGGGCTGTGAGAACTCAGGGGCAGAGCTGTTCAGAGTGGTAATGTTCCAGGTGTAGATGTGGGAGTACATTTCTGAAGTGGTCCCTGTCATCTTCCTTTTCACACTGTAAGGGTAAGTCCAGCCCAAGGCTACAGGATCAATGTCCCTTCACTAATAGTTCTAACAATTCTTTCAGGTTGTGCTTTTCCCTCTCTTGTTTCACCTGGAATTTTTAGTTTTGTCTAACCATCACTATCAGGGTAGGAAGAGTCTCTTTTACTTTATCATATTGTTGTTTTTGAAACAACATGTATCATTAATCTTTTTGATCAACTTCTTTCCAAGATTCTGATTCTCACTAATATCTCACTACTATTCACAAATCATGACCCACACTTGCTTATCTAAAAGGAGTGATTAGGCAGACATGTATCTCATGTGGTGGACCCTGGAGTTTATGACATAAAAAGAGCTGGGAAGGCAAAGACATCCACTGGATCTACCACATGTGTGTTTTAATTTTTTAATCTAATAGAAGATAGGGTATCGAGGAAGCCTGGAACCAGGTTCTAAAGTCTTCACTGAATGTTGACAAATACCTGAGTTTTGCAGAGGACATTGAAGAAGTTGCTAGTCATGTGGCTGGAGTCTCAAAAGAGGAATTGTTTTGCATAAGAATAAAAGAATACTGTCCAGACATGGTCATGGGGCCTTGCAGGGCTTGTGATGCAGATAAAAGTGAACAGTCTCTGCTTGGGGTTTGATCCATCCAGAGCAGAATTTCCCAAACCTTGGACAAAAGAAACAGAACCTCCAGGAATATTTGGAGATTACAGCTAATGGGACAATCTCATCACAATGAGAAGTAAGAAGAAGCAAAGTTCTGTGGTGATGCTGAGAATGTAGAAATGTTTACTTACAAAGCAAGGAGATTTCAAGAGAATTAGGTGGAAAAATGTGGAAAGGAAGAACCACAGAAAGTGGAAATTTTGAAAGACACACAGAGAAGGATGGCAGGGCCAATAATATGAAGGAAGAGGAACTCTTAGTGATATGCAGAAGAATTGGCTTGACTTTTCTCTGGATAGCAAACTAGCACTGGCTGAGGTTCCTACAGGTGTGAGCATTTTCATGAGTTTAAAAGATTGTAGCATTTGCTATATAGTAAAATAAAATTTTGCAGAACTTTTTTTGTTTTTTTTTTCCCTGTGGTCCATGCAAAGAGCTCTCCCTGCAGGGATAGGTCAACCTGCTTGCCTGGTTGCCTTGGGATAAAATCCCAACAGCAGGCAGAGGTAAAGCAGTTCACAAGTTCTCATGGTGAAATGGGAAAGACCTGCAGTGGGTATGGAAATCTATGTTTGAATTGGGCTTTTTTCCATAAATTGCTAAGAAAAAGGGCTGGTCCTTGGGTTCTTACTGCCCAGGAGAGAGTCACCCAGTCATCCCTGCAGGAAGTGTCAAGTTTAATGGAAAGGAGCTGGTGCACCTATGCTCGTTTGGGGACAAGGAACCCGGAGTAAGATGTTCCCGGTGATTGGGAGGAAGTTAGACGCATTCCCACGTGCTTTACCTCTCAGAGCCTGTGTTGGTTAAAAGGCATCAGACAAAAGTACTTGGGTGATATCTTTCACACCCTCCCACTACTCTCATTCTAAAATGTCATGAATAATTCCTGTCCCATTTTCAATGATATAAAATCCAAGTTTTGCTTTGGACAATGATAACAGAAAACAAACAAACAAAACCAAACAGGCATTTAAGCTTTCCTTGGGTTGATCCAAGAAAAACCTTCCAACTTGCTTTTTTTTGCTATTTTTTCCCCTTTATAAGTCTTTTTTGTTTTACCTCTGCAGCCACCCCATATTCTAATCTGTCATTAGATAGATATTTTTTATAGCTACTTTATTTTATTATTTATTTATATATATATATTTTTTTTTTGGCTGTGTTGGGTCTTCGGTTCGTGCGAGGGCTTTCTCTGGTTACGGCAAGTGGGGGCCACTCTTCATCGCGGTGCGGGGACCGCTCTTCATCGCGGTGCGCGGGCCTTTCACTATCGCGGCCCCTCCCGTTGCGGGGCACAGGCTCCAGACGCGCAGGCTCAGTAGTTGTGGCTCACGGGCCCAGCTGCTCCGTGGCATGTGGGATCTTCCCAGACCAGGGCTCGAACCCGTGTCCCCTGCATTAGCAGGCAGATTCTCAACCACTGCGCCACCAGGGAAGCCCTAGATAGATATTTTTATGCAGTTTCAGAGCTCCTTGTTTTGGGTGATATTAATCCCTCACCACCCCCTTACTGGTGAAAACCTACTAATCCTTCAAGGTCAGATTTACACGTCATATTCTTCTCAAACTTTCTTTTATACTCTTGAGTGTGAGTCAGTTACTCTCTATTCAAATTCTGTACCTCAACCAAGAGTACTTCTTACAGTCAGTAACAGTCCTGCTTTATGTTCCTTGTTTTCTCATTAGATTAAAAACCCTCCAAGGGAAAGATTGTGCTTTAGTATCGTGTTATTTTCCAGAGCATCCATCTTAATACCTTCACTACAGAGTGTACTTGACAAAATGTTGGCTGATTGAATATCCATTTCCAGTGAATAAAATGGGCCTTCTAAAGTCTTATAAGCAGATTTGAGCTACAAAGAAACATTGTACAGAAATCAAGTAGCAATTTATCAGTAGTTCCCCAGTGGCTTTAATGAGCAAATGACCTTTTCCAAACCAACCACAGAAACTTCTTCATTTCCTATTGTTTAAGAAGAATCTTGAATAATAGATGCATAGATTTATTCCTGTCTAGGCTGTGGCCAACACATGTAAGCTTTGGGTGACTTGGAGACAAAGTTCCTCTTCGCTTTCAGAATGACAGAAGAAGATCTTCCTCCCAGTTCTGGAACGTTTTGTAGGTTGGAGGGAAAAGCTTGGGATCTGGCACCATCAAGCACAGTTGCTGACTCACATTATAGCCTAATGTAACGTGAACAGGCTAGAACCAGTAAACCCTCAATAACCATGTCTCCGGAAAAGCAGCTTCAATCCTCTGCAACTCTGTCTTTCCTTTATAAAATGTGGCTACAAACACCTGCCCTGAATTTAAGTACTTATATCAGATGCCTCTAATTCACCATTTTAGAATCTCTCAGGCTCATCCATCTCTTTTCTCCATCCACGACTACAGTGGCCAGTTCCACTGGCTCCAAGAAGTTTCCTGCTGATACAATCTGATCACCCGACTTCAGGCCTGTATCTCAGGACTCGGACATGGTGTTAGAAGCCACAGGAATCCACCCAGTTTGCAGTCTAGGCAAGCATATCCCAGATGTTCAGGGCAGTTAGGTTAACAACCCATGGAGTGAACTATGACCAGCAAAGTTTAGGGACTCGTAGAAAATTCTTCCCCATCTCTGACCCCAAAGAGTTAGTCCTGAAACACACCTTCATAGAACTGAGCCAACAGTTACCTACATTTGTGGCCAGCTCATAATGCATCCTGATATTTGACTCTTTCTATCCGTGTGTTACTTCTATTAGCCCTGATCTCTTAGTTCTATTCCCTGGGTCTATACTCCCCATGTAGCATCATCACACACATGCCTTTGGCTCAGGCTCTGCTTTCTGAGGAACCTAGAATAAGTCTTAATCTTATTGCTACAACATGGGCAGGAAAGCACAAAGAAGAAAAAATCTCTGATACAAAATGTAAGGTGATAGCAAATTTGCTTTTCTCTAGGAAGTTAAATATGGAAAAGATAAGTATGTGGTAGTATCACCTTAAGATCTGAAAATTACAGTGGACTTTATTTGATGTGGAATCTTCTAGCAATGCTTATGGATGATTCAGACTTTTTTTTTGATCACCATTGTTCTGTATTCTTTTGGGATGCTGGCCTGGTCCTACTGGGTAAAACTGCATAGGAATCACACCGGGGATCATAGTCACAACAGTCAATTCATCCGAGCTGATGACATGGCTCTGTGCCCTGGGAAAGGTGCTGGAAGCTGGAAAAGAAACACTCACTAATGGAAAATAACAAACAGGCTAAGGAGAGAGATGTTATTTTTGAACTTTTAAAGAGAACATTATAAATAGCAGAGAAAATGGAAAAGCAGAAATTAAAAACAATAAAAACAAAAGCAAGTTGACAGCAGCACTTTTAATATGACAATTTTGGTGCTTCGAAGGCCCAGGTTGGTGGATGTAATAGCTGAGTCCCCTCAAAATAGCCAAAGACCATGGGGTTTGAGCACTTAGTCACTATGGCATTTTGGGTTAAACAATCATTGACTCAATGGTGAAAAATGAGATGAATTAAAATTATTTTCTTCACAACGGCCAAGGGGCTTGGCAAGTAATATATTGAAGAAATTTCCTGGACATAATAGGTTACATTAA
This sequence comes from Balaenoptera acutorostrata, assembly GCF_949987535.1. Taxonomy (NCBI): domain Eukaryota; kingdom Metazoa; phylum Chordata; class Mammalia; order Artiodactyla; family Balaenopteridae; genus Balaenoptera; species Balaenoptera acutorostrata. The sequence continues at coordinate 39,545,084 of NC_080076.1, forward strand.
TTTTCAATGGCAAAACAATTCCTTCAGCATTATTTTTCAAGGAGAGAAAAGAAGAAGGGGGAGAAAACAACCCTGTTACTTGTACTATTTACTTCTGGCCTAAATGAGAAAACATATTTCAAAGGGAAGATTAAGAAAGGTGTATCTAGACACATAGCAAGTCCTGACTGTAAAGAATTCAAGCTAATTGGTTACCCGTTTTCCTGTTCAAATGTGGTCATCATTAATCCAAGAAAAATAGAAGCATAAGTGATGAAAATCGTTACATGGAGAAGCAGGATATTAAGTCCTCTGCTAGCTAAAAAGCACCTTTGTTTGGAATATGGAACAAAAATGGGAACAAATCTTTCCATCCAGATGTGCTTACCAGTCATGGTAGAAGAGCTTAGTGATTGCGGCCTCTTTATCCCTGATGTTGAGTCAATGAGTGCGCACTTCGGGCTCCAAGCCTTGGGGGTTTCGTGTGCTGCTTGGGGAATAGGGTAAGTGGAGTTGCGTAGGGTGGTGAGAAGAAGATGGTGCCATCAGCTGGTACCAAATAGGAGGAGAGGCCGGTGTTCCTGCGATCAGCATGCATGCTTCTCTCCTCCCTGCTCCCCCTAAGACCTGTGTTACTATCCTCAGATTGTTGACCATCTGGCCCAGTGGTGTCCCGGTAAATGTTTAAGAACTGACTCTAAATGTAGTTCTGACTTGAATTTTGGTTGATATTTTCATTTTATAGCAGT